>NC_136998.1:21942568-22177433 GCF_032717465.1 Coenobita brevimanus | reverse complement strand
CATGGTTAAGATGCTAGATTGCTAGTTAGATTGTGCTGGAGAATTGCAGATGATAGTCGTAATTAATGTTTTTTTAATGTGATTGTTATGTAATTTTATCTCAGTTTGTATGCTTAATAATTTGGAGTGTTATATTGTTAAAGAAAACTTTGGGTAATTTGTTTGTCTCTGATTTGGCAACTGTGGTAGTTAGAGTATACTCGAAGGTTGGAGAGTAATGCAAGCTAATATAAGGATGGAGAAGGGACTAGAGGAATTTTAGTTCGGTTTGAGTTTAGTTCAGTGTCAGTGCAGTGTCAGTGCAGTTAATGAAGATTGTATAGCGTTGGTAATTGTGAAAACAGTGAAGTGTAGTTAAAAAGCATTAAGTGTATTTATTTGGAAAATAAAGACAGTGAACTTAAGGAGCCAGTGCTTGTTTGCTATGCCTCAGCTGATCTCGTTGATGCAGACCAAATGGCTGACCATATGAAGAGCAGCTCACTGGGCAACATCCCTCCTATTCTCTACCACTGAGGTGTGAGCCTGTGACACTGTGGGACTGGGACGTAACAGTGGTGTCAGGAGTGTGGCTCATTAGAAAGTGCTGCAGTGAGTCAAACCTTCGACATGGAGGCAGAAGGTGTACAGACAAGAGGCCAAGCTAGAGAAGAAGAGGCATTGTTGGCTGCAATTATGAAGCTATTACAAGGACAGAATGATGGACAGGAAGAACTCAAAGAAGAATTACAGGCACAAAATGTGCAATTGCAAACACAGAACGAAGAACAAAAAGAACGATATGAACAGCTGTAAGAGGCATTACAAGAGCAAGAGGGGGAATTATAACTGAGGATGCAAGGACAGCAAGATGCTTTCTTGGGGAATATGAAGGAAGAACAACAACAGTTGAAGGAGGATGTATATGCTGAGCTAAGGCTGCAGAGTATGAGGTAAGCAATCATGTGACAGAGTGCAGACAGCATGTAGACAACCAGCTGAAGATTAGTGAGGGAATAGTGTTGGAGTGCAGACAGCATGTAGATAACCAGTTGAAGTATATAGTCGACCATGTGAACATAATTAGTGAGAAAATTGAGACTGTAGAGAAATATTGCACTGCTGAGCCTCAAGTTAATTCGTGTACACGGAGTATACGAAATAAATGGATGGTGTATCGTGAATCTTGAAGGATCCCAAGCATCTAAGGGTAGCATTACAGGGTTGAGTAATCAGAAAGAAGTTTTAAGTCCTGGACTTATTTCTAATGCCCAAGTTTTTAGGCCCCAAACGAGTGAAGTGATGGCTGTAATGGGGGCCCAATTAAAAAGAAACCTCAGGAATTTGACGGAAGAGTAGCTCAGTTTGAGCTACTTGCTGATCAGAATGGTTGGGATGATAGGCACAAGAGCAGCTAGCTACTAGCCTTAAGTGTGCCACAATGGAAATTCTGGGCCGGATGTCAGTAGAGGCGAGGAAAGGGTATCAGTCATCAGTAGAAGTACTGGAGCGCAGATACAGGACCATGTACCAGACTGAGGTTTACGGAGCAAGATTCCAGAGCCCCGTACAGGCTCGAGGCAAATCCCTACAGCAGCTTGCTCATGACCTGGAGAGAATGAAATACAAGGCATACCCTGGAGAAGCACCTAACCTGTTGGCTATTCTTCAAAGGGACCAGTTCATTGATGATCTTCATAGTGCAGAGTTGAAATTGCAAGTTCGTGGGGAAGCGGTGGCTGAATCGGTAGAGAGGCGGCCTGCAGTCCTAATGGACCCAGGATCGAATCCTGGCTGGGGCAGGGAACAGTTTAAGGATTTGAATTTCCTAAAAAACCAGACTTTCCTGATCTACCAGATGATCCACTGACATGTCGTAAAAATACCCCCGCTAATACCAGTACACCAGTCCTGTATGAGACAAGCCCTAGCATGTATTCAGTATGGACGGTGGGTGTTAGCGCCGAAGTGGTGGCATGTGGAGGTGTAGGAGGACTACCGGGCCTTGGGATAGGTGACTGCCCCTAAGAAATAGGCCCTGAGCATTTGCCCAGAGTCGGACACTTAAAAGAAAAAAAAAAAAAAAAAACGGAAGCATGTAAGAAACACTAGCCAGGGCTCTAGACCCCGCTGAGGGGGGTCACCTTGACGTGGTGGCGGGGCTTGAAGCGTGGCTGGCAGTGCCACCTACTTTGGAGGCATGCCTACCTTTGTAGGGTTCGGCATTTGTCAGTGTCGTGGACCAAGCACCGCCTACATCACTGGTGGAGGGGGCCTGCTGGTGATGCTAGTCCCTGCTCACTTGCCATCTAGGGCGGGACTGTTGCCTGCCCAAGTGTTTGCCGTGCGTGGCGTCCCGTAATGCTGGGAGATGGGAGTCCTGGAGGTTGAGCGATGCTGCACGGTGCGCCCTGCAGCTAGCAATACACCTCTTTGGTCCCTTATTCTGGCTAGACGGGTGGCCTGGTTGGGCCCAACCAGGTCAATCGGCTGGTCATGTGTCGGCTAGGGTCAAGCATAGAGGTAGGAGTAGGTAGAGGCGGCATAAGGGATTAACCACGGGTAGGTCAGAGTGAGGCCGACAGATCTGACTCGACCAACATGGCGGCGACCCCTTTGACAGCTGTCTGAATTGGTTCTGCTGACCAGGCGCGAGTGTTTTCTTAGTTGCAAACAGAAAAAATGAGGAAGAAAGTAGGTTATGAATGGAAGGAGAAAAGAAAGTAGTTAATGAATGAAAAAAAGGAAGCATTTAAGAACATATGGTAAAATGAAGGATGGAAGACAGATAGATGATTTAAGATAATATACATCAGCACATTATGAAAAAAGTTTATATCTATTATTCTATATAATATTCAACTTGACTTTACTAACTCCAGTCATATACATAATGTACACTTACAAATTATAATTCACTCTAAAGATACTCACCGGTGAAATGTAATGGATGGGTCAGATTTCTTATCTCCTCTTTCTTTACACCCAAATGCGGCACAGGTGGTGGGCATTTTTGGAGACTTAGGTTATTTGATGGTGAGTTACAACTTAGGATAGAACGTCTCACACCCACAGCTGAACTACAACTAAAACCAGAGGTAGAATGAAGTCTACTTTGTTTCTGGCATTCTCCCTGAAGAATACCAGGTGGACACACAGCTGGAGGTGTTAAAGGCTTAATAATCTCATGGCCACACCCACGGAGGTAGGATTAGGACTCTTACCTCTATGGGCACAGCCATAGAGGTAGGAGTGCACAGCAATCTTCTTCGTCAAGTAGGTGTTGCCGTGACCTCTTGACTTGACCAATATGGCCGTTTGACAGTTCTCTGGCGTCACCGGAGCCTTCTCACGCCGACTCTACTCTAATCCTACCTCTATGGGGTCAAGTGGGCACTGGGGGACCTGGTGGCTCCTATCGTCCTGGAGTCACCCTTGTCCAGGCCCCCGGGTGGTTACCTGCGTATACTCTCCCACTACCTCTGGGGTTGCCAGTGGTGTTGTCCCTGGCATACGACCTCCCCTTGTTGGGCTCCATGGTGGGTGGAGGGGTGGGGGAATGAAGTTTTTTTTTTATATCACATGGCACAGTTAAATAAAACTGTTGACGACGATGGATCTGTCCCCGGCCATTTCTCAGACTCTGCGCCTCTTTTGCCACTCTGGAGCCTTTTCAGGCCCCTGGGGACTTCCGTCCTCTGCCCCAGCGTTCAACTGGGACTGGGAGGAGGTCTCGTAGGGTTGCTTGGACTCCAAAGTTTGGCCCAGAAGAAGCAGTAAAAGAAAATTTCAAGAAGTATCTAGTGCTGAAATCCTCTGCAGGTGGCTCAGTGCTGGATATGGACATATTTAACCTGTACCGTGCCTGTGGCCGTGAACCAGTGATATCCACCCAAGGGGATGGTAGCCTCCTAATTGAGGTTTCCTCCCCAGAAGAGAGCTCACGTCTTCAGACTCTGACCTCCATTTCCGGTCATAGTGCATCCTGTACACCTCACGGCACTTTTAACCAGTGTAAGGGGGTCATTTACTCCCGGGACCTCCTCCGATACCCTGAATCACAGTTACAAGAAGAACTACGGTCTTATGGTGTCGTAAAGGTTGACCAGGTACAGAAGAAGATCGATGGTGTTCTGACCCCAACTCCGACACTGTTTCTGATTTTTGAACGCTTAACTTTGCCTGCTTCCGTGAAACTTGCTTGGCTTTCTCTGCCTGTGAAGCCTTATGTTCCGAACCCAAGGCGGTGTTTCCACTGTCAGGGGTATGGACATGTAAGCAAATTTTGTCGGCATGCACTGGCTGGTCTTCCTGGTGTCTGTATCTCCTGTGGTGAATCGAGTCATATCGGTGATTGTCCAGGACCCCTTAAATGCTATCACTGTGGGGGTCCTCATGCTGTATCCTCAAAAAACTCTCCTCGCTACTGCCTTGAAAAGGAGGTTCTGAGCATTCGCACACGTGAGAAGGTTTCTTTTCCAGAAGCAAAGAGGAGGGCCCAGACTCTCTTCTTTCAGCCTGGAGTTACTTATGCTTCTGCCCTTTCAGGGGCACCTGTACGTCGTACTGTGACCCAAAAGTTGCCACGACCCTTTACAGTGACCACTTTCCCAACTACTGATTTGTCGGATATTACTCCTGAAATTACTAGTATATGTGAGAATGTTTCACGCCCACCCACTGCTCCAACTGTTCCTACCTCCACTTCAGAAGCTGACAGTTTGCACACTTCTGTGGTGGTGGCGGATGTACAGCCGAGCCCCAAAATTCGCGACCACGTACCTTACTGTCTGCGGAAACAGTGGTGGTAACAATGAGTGGGGGAGGGGTCAGAGTACGTGGAATAACCCCGGCCCCTCCCACAATCTCTACATGGTTTGATTTGGTTTCATAAGGTTCGTCTGCATTAATAAACGCTATCGACATGGGATACTGATCCTAGATAAAACATATCACCTTTATCAGTTGTAGAGTTGAGTTTTTATTACTAAGAATTGTATGGAGCTGTAATTCGTTCGGGTAACGATACAATTGTCCCTTACTCTGTTATTTTATTAGTGAATGGATACAGTGAGGGAGTTAACACACACACACACACACACACACACACACACACACACACACACACACACACACACACACACACACACACACACATACACATACACACATACACACACATAGGCTACACATACACACATACACATACACACACACATACACATACACATACACACACATACACATACACACACACATACACATACACATACACACACACACATACATACATACACACACATACACACACACACACACACACACACACACACACACACACACACACACACACACACACACACACACACACACACACACACACACACACACACACACACACACAGTAGATGTTTTTTTTACATCAGTAATGTGTCCATCCGCCCTCATTGTTAATAACTTCTTGCATTCTGGATGGGAGGGATGCAACAATGTTGTAAATATCGCCTTGTCGTCTCCGGAGTCGTTCCCAGTCATGCATACAGTGCTGCACAAGTGCTTGAGGTGTCCTTTCTTGTCCCTGGTCCCAGCTATTAACCATCATCGCCCAACAATTTTCTATTGGGTTTAAATCCGCAGCCTTAGCTGGCCACGGCAGCAGATCTATGTTCGGCTGGTCCCTGAACCATCGGCTTACGATTCGTGCAGTGTGGACGGGGCAGTTGTCCTAATAATGGCAAATACACATGGATAATAATGGCTCCTTATAGGTAATGTTGTATAATGACAGACTCAGTTGATAAATTATAGACGTGTTGAATATGCGATAATTTCTGACAGATGAATATAAGACATGAATCTGGAAATGGAGTAGACAGTATTTGATATACCAACCTGCATGAAAATAAACCGTTCAGGATAAGGTATAGCCATTGCACGAACTGTAGGGACCATCACTTCCTCTAATATTTCAATATATTTCTCTGCAGTCAGTCTCCCGTCGATAGCAGTCAGTTCACCCACGCCGTATAAATGGACCCAGCCCCACACGTTGCTCGTCACTTGGCCACTACGTGCTACTTCATATATGTTTTCACTGTTGTATCTTGTTCCGTTGCATCGCCAACAGTGAGGGCGTCCGTGTGTAGTAGAAGAAAAGGTTTTCTCGTCAGAGAATATCACTCGCCCCCAGTATTCAAGGTCCATGTTCACATGCTGTTGTGCGAAAACAGGGCGGCCGTTCCGATGCCTCTCAGTTAACTTTTCTTTTTCCGCTGGGATCCTATGATGCACTCCTGCTTCATGAAGACGTTTGCATACAGTTTTTCTGGACACTTGTAACTGAAGCTGCTCCCTGATTTGCATGGCATTGATGATGGGTGTTCGTCTTGCCTGCTCACTGATTCTCTGGTCTTCCTCAGGTGTTGTTTTCCTAGGTCTTCCGCTCCTCGGACGGTCACACACATCGCCTTCTGCTTGCCACCTAGTCCACCATTTCTTAACTGTTGTTTGTGACACACCTTAATCTTCTGCTATGGCAGCAACAGACATTCCTGCTTGTCTCTTGGCAACAAGCCTTGAACGAAGGTTTACTTTATGAGGGTCTTGAGCCATGTTTGCTGGTAGGCAGAAGTATGGAGACTGATCTCCGGCCTTAGGCGCCATTACAATTCCCTCGGATAAATCTGAGACAAATGAATCGTTACTCGAACGAATTACAGCTCCATGCAATCCTTAGTAAAAAAAGCTAAACTCTACAATTGATACTACTCATGTCTCAATATCCTTCCACTGATAAAGGCGATATGTTTTATCTAGGATCAGTATCCAATGTCGATAGCGGGTGACTAAATTGTTACTTTGTTCCTCGTTATTTCCAGACGATGTTATTATTTTAAGTGAGTTCTATCGTGTTGGAGGGATTTATCAGGCTCATATCTAACCTCTAGACTCCTAACCCTCTACTCTATCCATAATGAATAAAATCGACAGAAAACAGACGAAATAAAGTGAATAAAGGTTTGCCCGCCGTTGAAGGGTTAATGCAGACGAACCTTATGAAACCAAATCAAACCATGTAGAGATTGTGAGGGGGCGGGGTATATATTCCACGTACTCTGACCCCTCCCCCACTCAGTGTTACCAGCACAGTTTCCACAGACAGCTAAGGTACGTGGTCGCGAATTTTCGGGCTCGAGTGTACACGTTGATGTAACTCATCCTGTCTTGTCCAGTATTCACAAGGCTCCTTCTGTACCCAGTAAACGTCACCGTAACTCGTCAGAGTCCTCAGAGCCTGACAACCGGCCACCCAAGGTCTCTGTTGTTGAACCTTGTATTGCCCTCTCTCTTGTTCCCTCTGCCTCAGAGGCTGAGGGGTCTAGCCAGGTGGAAGATGCAGCTGGTGGTTCACCTATGGTCAAGTCCCCGCCTGGAGATGGTGTTGGAGAAACCGTTGGTGCTTTAGTTCTGAAAAGTACAAAGTCATCCTCACAGGGTTCGAATCCCGTTGACACTCTTTCCACTTCTGAGGCTTCTAACAGAGGCACTGGCCGTCCCATATCACCCAAGGCGGCCTCCAAGCCAATTTCCAAGCCGTATGTTACTCCACCTCAGAGGAAGAGTGTTGGAAAATTTCCCTCTTCCTCGTCCTCACGTTTGTCCACGGATGCTCGACATAAGGTGCGGTTTCCTGGTGCTGGGCAGTCTCTTCCCAAGGGCTCTCCTAAGTATCATTCCAAACCCGCTCGTATGTCAGGAGGTGTACAGTTCCGTACTTAATCATAATTTTCCCTTTCACCATGGGTTCTATCATCCAGTG
Source organism: Coenobita brevimanus (assembly GCF_032717465.1). Taxonomy (NCBI): domain Eukaryota; kingdom Metazoa; phylum Arthropoda; class Malacostraca; order Decapoda; family Coenobitidae; genus Coenobita; species Coenobita brevimanus. The sequence goes on along the minus strand of NC_136998.1, from coordinate 22,169,635 downwards.
GAATTGTCGAGGTTTACGTGCCAGCTATGAGGAACTGTGTCATCTACTTTCTCAATTTACTCCTTTATGCATGTGTATCCAGGAGACCATGGTTGGTGAGGCTGTTCCTCCCGGTCCTTCTGGCTACAATGCATTTTATTCTGATCCTGTGCCAAGCCAAGGTCGTCATGGAGGGACTACTATCTTCCTCCGCCAGGATATTCCATATAGTCATCTGGATATTTCTGGTCCCCTGCAGGCAGTTGCTGTCCGGATGTTGTTACGTCGGCAGTATACAGTTTGCAGTCTTTATCTTCCTCCCAGCGCTACTGTTGAAAGGGCAGATCTGGAACGCCTTATTCATGGCCTTCCTTCTCCCTTTCTATTACTAGGAGATATGAATGGACACCATCCACTATGGGGTAACAGTGAGGCCAACCCTCGGGGTGTAATGCTGGCCTCTGTAGTGGAACATAAGGAGTTGGGCATTTTAAACTCCAATAAAATGACTTATTTCCACAGCCAGACAGGAACTTTTATTGCCATTGATTTGTCCTTATGTTCAGCTGATGCTGTTTTAGATTTTAACTGGGATGTGTTGCCAGACCTGTATGGCAGCGACCATATTCCTTTACTCTTAACTGCGTGCAGGTGGACCTCAGCCACGTCTTCCTCGCTGGCTTCTGGATAAGGCTGACTGGCCACGTTTCAGGGAATTGAGTTCTATTTCCCTTTCTGTGAATGAATTTGGCTGTCTTATTGAGGCAGTGTCATATTTCAATAAAGTGTTGCACTCAGCAGCCCGATTATCTATTCCAAAAACGAAGGGTCAGTTTCCTAAACGCCCAGTTCCTTGGTGGAACTCTGAGTGCAGTTCCGCAGTGAGAGCCAAACGAGTCGCCTTCTCTCGACTTCGTCATCACCGTGGGGATCTTCAGTATATGATAGCGTATCAGAGGGCACGAGCTCATATGAGGCGGGTTTTAAAGGAGGCCAGGCGTTCATCCTGGAAGAGATATGTTTCCTCCTTCAATTCAAGGACTTCTATCACCCAGGTGTGGAACAGGGTAAGGAAAATTTCAGGGAAATTTATTGTTCCATCTCCTCCCGTTTTATCTGGAGCAGGTGAAACTGTTGCTGATCCTTTTGCTGTTGCAGAGTTGCTTGCTGAACATTTTGCCAGTGTGTCACAGAGGAATGCAGATACGCCTTCGGTTTGCCACCGTCGGCGCCTAGAGTCTCGTGGTCTCAGTCTTGCCTCTGCTGGGGGAGAGCCTTACAATGTTCCATTTTCAATTTCTGAACTCCAGACAGCTCTGTCGCAGTGCCATGATTCTTCTCCTGGTTATGATGATATTCCTTATGCCTTTCTACATCACCTGTCTGATGAGTCCCTTTTGTTTTTGCTTTCACTGTATAATAAGATCTGGTGTTCTGGGGAGTTTCCGGCTTGTTGGAATGTTGCTGTGGTTATCCCCATCCCCAAACCAGGTAAGGACCACCTACAGGCAACGAATTATCGGCCTATTTCTCTAACATCATGTATATGTAAAGTCCTGGAAAAGATGGTCAATGTTAGGCTTGTGTGGTTTTTGGAGAGAGGTGACTTATTATCCCCTGCCCAGTATGGTTTTCGAAAAATGCGATCTACCTCTGATGCACTGCTGACCTTGGAATCTTCTGTTTGTGAGGCTTTCTCCACTAACCAACACCAGGTCACAGTTTTCTTTGATCTGGAGAAGGCATATGACACTGCTTGGTGTCATGGCATTTTACTTTCCCTTCATGAGTTTGGTCTTCGTGGGCGCTTGCCTATTTTTATCCAACAGTTTTTATCTAACCGTTTTTTAAGGGTGCGAGTGGGAGGAGTGCTTTCTAATGCCGTGAACTAGAAGATGGAGTACCACAGGGGAGTATCCTTAGTGTTACTCTGTTTGCTGTAGCCGTTAACAGTGTAATCAGTGTACTTCCTGACGGTGTACGAGGATCATTATATGTTGATGACCTCTCAATATCCTTCACCGCATCTAGAATGTCTCTGATAGAGAGGAAGTTGCAGCTTGCCCTTAATAGAATTTCTGACTGGGCAGAGTCTTGCGGTTTCCGGTTTTCTTTAACAAAGACAGTGGCTATGCATTTTTGTCGTCTTCGTGGGGTTCACTCAGACCCAGACTTGTATCTCTATGGTAGGAGAATATCCTGTGTGGAAGAGACGCGGTTTCTGGGCCTTTTATTTGATAGATGACTAACCAGGGTTTCTCATATTCGCTCTGTTAAGGTGGCTTGTCTTAAAGCTTTGAGTCTTTTGAAGGTTTTAGCTCATACCTCTTGGGGTGCTTACCGTCAGACCCTGCTCCTCTTGCATAGGTCTCTTATTCTTCCTAAACTTGAATATGGATGTGAAGTTTACTCCTCTGCAACAGATGCCCGTCTCCAGTTGTTAAATTCTGTGCATCATGCTGGTGTACATCTGGCAACTGGGGCATTCAGATCATCCCCGATTACAAGTTTGTTAGTAGATGCTGGTGTACTCCCCTTGGATTTGCGACGCCAGTTGCTAATGATGAGGTGCTGGTATCGTCTTCACCGCATTCCAGACTCAATTTCTTGTGCCATCGTCTCCCAGGATTCCCAATCTTCTGCTTATGACACCCGTCCTAATCTCCCGAAGCCATTTGGTTACAGGGTCCGGTCTGTTATGCTAGCCCTCTCTCTCCCGAGTCTGGCAATTTGTCCACATCGGATCCCTAGGGTGGGTTCCTGGCTACTCCCTCGTGTGACGTTTTGTAGGTCCGTTGTGGAAAAAAAGAACTCGCTTCCCTCTCAGGTGTCCCTCTCTCTCTTTTTAGAACATGCCTCTGTTCATGAGGGTTCTGTCCCCGTCTATACTGACGGGTCTAAGACTGATACTGGAGTAGGATTTGGTGTTGTTTTCCCCTCCTTTAGTAGGGGCGGTAGTCTTCCTGGCATTACTTCAGTGTATACGGCAGAGCTGACTGCAATTTTATATGCTCTTAAAATCATTTTTACTTTCCCCGAATCCGTTTTTGTGATTTATAGTGACTCACGTAGTGCTCTGTCTGCACTGGAGTCTTTTAATGCATCCCATCCATTGATTTTATCAATTTTAGAGTGGCTTTTTCTTCTTGGCCGTCGTGGCCGCCATGTGAACTTCTGTTGGGTTCCCGCACATGTACTGTAGGTGTGGTGGGCAATGAGAGGGCAGATACTTTAGCTAAAGCTGCGTCTTCTCAACAGCCCCCAACCGACTACCCCCTTCCTGCTTCAGATGTAACACCTTACCTGCAGTACGTAGTTGGTACGTGTTGGCAGAGGCACTGGGATGTTGTTTCTCATAATAAACTGAAAGAAATCTTTCAGAGAGTGGTTGTGCCAAGAGCTCTTCCCTCCATGTCTCGACGATTGGAGGTGGCTCTTGCTAGGCTTCGCATTGGGCATTCTCGGCTTACACATGGGTTCCTCATGGGTGGTGAGACTCAACCATACTGTGATGACTGCCTTGTTCCCCTTTCTGTCCTTCACTTACTGGTCGAGTGTCCGAGTCTGGGGGACCTGCGTCAGAGATTCCTCCATAGGCATAAGGGGGCAGATGGTGCCTACTGTTTGTCCTCAATGCTCGGTGAAGCCTCTAGCGATTTTAGTGATGTTTTTAGTTTTCTTCAGGAGGCGGGCCTCCTTCCACTTTTATAAGTAATTGATATTTTATAAATTATGCTTTTATTATTTTCAGTGTTTTATTTCTACTAACAAATTTCAACTTTATTTTGAATATGCATTTTTTTTATTTAGCTGCACCTTTTACTTTGGTGTCCGGCGGCATATGACCCTGGCAGTTGCGCCGCCAGTTTTTAATTACTTTCAATCAATCAATCAATCAACCAGGGCTCTAGAATTTGAGTCCTACATCAGGTCCAGTACATCCACTTTTCAGGCAGGTCGTAGTGCAAGATTCAAGACAAGAAAGGTAGAGGTATGTCAAGTGAAAAATCTGTAGGAAGTTGCTTGTACTGTGGAAAGCCAGGACATAGGAAAGAGGAGTTCTACAAGTGGAAGAGGGAACGGGAGAAGATCGGAGGAAGTTGCTGTATTGTGAGTAGCCTGGACATCAGAAAGTGGACTGCTACAAGTGGGAGAGAGAACAGGAGAAGATCAAAGGAGGTTGCTGGTTCTGTGAGAAGCCTGGACACCAGAAGGTGGGTTGTTACAAATGGAAGAGGAGCAAGAACGGAACAGTGCAAGAAAATCCACGACTGCAACAAACAGGTGTTGGACATGTGGTGAGATGGGACACTTCTGCTATAATTGTCCAAATGAGAAGGACGGCAAGAAGAAGGCTGCAGGAGACGAGAATAATGAGAGTAAATTAGTAATGACTGGTGACAAGAGGCAACAAACAACCAGTTTTTCCAAACAAGCCCCACGACTGAGGAAATGCAAAAACAACCTCGATTGAGGGTGTGCTAGAAGACAAAAGAACAGACGGCAAGCAGTGTTGGAATCTTAGCAAGAAATGCTGCAGTACGGTAGTGACAGGGCCAGTGTCAGATGAAGAAGACCTGAAGAGGATGTAGATGGAGGATGCAGATTTACAATCAATGCTAGAGTGGCTGCAGTGGAGTACAGAGCAACCATCTTGGGAAGAGGCTTCCACATTCAGCCCTGCGACCAAGAGCTACTGGACTCAGTGGGACCTTTGCCTGAACAACAGACTACTGGAGCGTCAGTGGGAGACATCAGATAGCCTCAGCAAGATTGGCAACTGGTGATTCTGAAGAGAATGAGGTCTGGGATCTCGGATGAGTCTCATAACCAAATCACAAGTGGGCACCTGGGAGTGAAGAAAAGTCTAAGCCAGCTGCAACAGAGGTTCTACTGGATTGGCAGGCGTCATGACGTTGAAGAGTAGCGTCGGGCCTGTGATGTGTGTTGTGCCAAGAAAGGACACAAGGAAAATGGTTGCCCCCTCTCCAGTTGCACCAAGTGAGCACACCGATGGAAAGAGTCGCAGTGGACATTGCTGGGCCTCCGCCACTCACTGAAAGAGAAAACTGGTATATATGTGTCACCTTGGACTACTTCGCAAAGTGGCCATAAGCCTATGCCATCCCTGATCAAGAGGCTGCGACTGCTGCTTAGGTGTTGGTTGACCAGTTTTTCTGTCGTTTTGGGATGCCACAAGAGCTAAATTTAGACCAAGATAGAAACTTCGAGTCTGCTGTGTTCTGTGTGCTGCAAGTTACTGGGGATTAAGATGACGAGGACGACCCCACTAAGGCCACAGTCAGATAGGATGGTGGAGAAATTCAGTTGGACCCTGGGACAAGAACTGGCCAAGTACTGCATAGAGGGACAAACGGAATGGGACCAGACATTACCTACGTTGCTGATGGTATCTCTTGAGTCTACTGGCTACATCTCCGCAAACCTGATGCTGGGCCACAAGTTACTTTATCTGTTGACTTGTTAATGGGAAGACCAACTGGTGAAGAGATGCTTCTAGGCACCTCCAGTTGTGCGAAGCATTTTCAGGAAGGGCTGGCTGAGGTACATCAACAAATGCGAGAAGCTCTAAACTTTTCGGGCAAAGTGATGAAGTGCAAGTATGATGCCCAGAAAGTGAGGTGAGCTTCAAGAGTGGTGACAAAGTTTGGTTATCTTATCCTCAGTGGAAGAAGAGACAGTCACTGAAGCTGCAGAGCTCGTGGGATGGGCCTTACACTGTGTTGTACCGCCTGTCAGACATAATGTACCAGTTTCAAGAAGGCAGGAAGTCTCGCCCAAAGTTGGTACATGTGAACCCTCTGTGGCAGTACCATGGGCCAGGACAGTACAGCTGGGACGTCTCCGAGGAATCGTGCTCTCACGCAGCCAAGGATTTGAGGAGGACAAAGGAGCTGAAACACAAGAGGATGGTGACAGTTTCCTGAGGGAAAAAGCGAATCAGGAAGAGGATCAAGATATTCCAGGAGGAATGGCCTGCATGGAGGAGCAGGGACGCCATCAGAAGCAGCATAGAAGAAGACCTGACAAGTTGAAGGATTATTTCGTGTATAATTAAATGTTTTGTTTCGATTAAGGATTATGTTTGTATACATTGTGTAGTTTTGTCGGGACAACAAAGGACTAGGGAGGGGGTAATGTTAAGAAGCAGAATTGCTAGGTAGGTTGTGCTGTAGAATTCCTAACGACTCTCGTACTTTTTAGTTACGTGTCAGAGTAGCCAGTTAGGCTGCTGCTTGTGAGCAGAGTTATTTTGCAAAGTTATGCGTTATATTTTGTGCTCTTTTTCCCTGTAATGGTGTATTAATGTGATTGTTGTGTTAAATTATGTAATTTTACCTCAGTTTGTATGCTTAATAATTTAGAGTTTTATGTTGTGTAGGAAAACTCTGGATATTTTGGATGTCTCTGATTTGGCAACTGTGGTAGCTAGAGTATACTCGAAGCTTCGAGAGTAATGCAAGCTTATATAAGGATGGGGAAGGGACTAGAGGAGGGACTTTTATGCATGGTCGCGAAGAGAGTGGATGTATGCTCGTGTGCTCTCTTTTCTAGATTAATAGGGCTGCCTCACTTGGATTAGCTTCTTTTTTTTTTTCACCCTTCTGGTGGCGAATAGGTTTGCTAGTGCTCATTTACCTCCCATCCCTGTTGATTTTGAAGAGTAGGTGTCTGTTCCTTTGTGCCGAGATTGCCTTTGCCTTCTGCCCACGGAGGGTCCCCCCCCCCCACAGTGATCGTTCTGTGGCTTGAGCACACGGTCAGGCCTCACTGGAGTGGTTTGAGAGGACGGTCTTAGACTTAGGTGTTTTGCCCTGGGTTGTTTGTTCATTGCTCGTCTTTCCTCCTCCTTCCTATGGCGGACGCCCCTACTGCCTACCCCCCCTTCCCCCTTCAAGGGGGGAGGTGGTCCTGACCGACCCTTGACTGTTTCACTGACTGACATCACGATTGACTGCCCCCGGACTAGAGCCCCACTCGACATCCCTGCAGATAATGCCACATACTGCATGTAATCTTACACGCGACCGGTTCTACCTCATTGGCTAGTCTCAGTCCTTTTCTCATCAAGAAAGTAATTGATGGCTGCGCTGGTGAAGTTGGATAGGTTAAAAAAAAACTTGCCTCTGGAGACCTCCTCATCAAAACACTAAACTCAAGCGAAGTTAAAGATTTGCTCAAGCTAAGTAAGTTTCATTGCTATGATGTCGATCCAAGGATCCCCCACTCCATGAATTCCTGCAAGGAAGTTATCACCTGCAGGGTCCTCATGGTAATGGATGAGGACGATATTGTTCGGGAACGTACTGGACAGGAAGTTATTGATGCGCGTTTTATCACCAGATTTAGGGAAGGCGTCAGGAAGAAAACCGCCACAATTGTTTTAAATTTTGGCAGGACCTCACTCCCCTCAAATGTCAAAGTGGGATACAGTATTCTAAATGTCAGACCCTACATCTCCAATCCCCTTCGCTGCTCTAAATGCCAGATTTATGGGCATACAGACAAGGCTTGTCGGGCTTCTTAGGCTGTGTGTGGTAGGTGTGCAGCTCAGGGTCATGATGCTGAACACTGCACATCAGAGTCTGTAAGCTTCTTTCATTATAAGGGTGCTCACTCCACTTCCTCATGGGATTGCCCAAAGTGGAAGGAGGAGAAAGAGGTCTGCACAGTGAAAGCCACAAAGGGCATATCCTATTACGTACGAGGACTACTGGGCCTTGAAAACAGGCTGTGAAGCCTATGCCCAGAGTCGGTCACATTAAAAAAAAAAAAAAAAACGATGCTAGGAAGAAGGTACGGGAACTGCATGTGACTCCCAGGCCTAATGTCTCCTATCCATTGGCGGTTATATCCTGGCCTGTGATGTGCTTGGTGGAGACTCAGACTGACCCAGACCCCAGCACTCCTGTCACTCACACTGCACCATCGTCTGCTCCTACTGTACGTTCCGACTCTTCTTCTGATGACCCTGCTCCATCTTTATACTCTGAGACTGCTGTTACTTCTCAGGCAGTAAGGCCTAAACAGAAGTCGGACAAGCCTGAAAAAACTAATTTGACCAGCCTTACCAAGTCACAACCTCGTGTCTTACCTGCTCCTGGTTCAGCGAGGGAGAGAAGGGTTAGCTCTTCCTCAGGGGGCTCTGGGAGCCTCATTATTGATGATCAAATGGAGGTTTCCACCAGCAAGCACCGGGATAGGTCCCTTGGTAGTCGCTTGTCTGTCAACTGGTGGCATAAAAAAAAACTAAGCACACTGGCTCCCGACGTAAATCTTAAACCACCGCATTCACTGTGTTACAGTGGAAATGTAGGACTCTTGGGAATAAATTACATAATACAGCAATATTGCTTTCTATACACAGGCCAGACGTAAGTTATTTACAGGAAGTCCGATTGGTGGATCACCCTGATCCTCCACACTTGAAACACTACCATTCGTATAGATACTATAGAAGATAATATAATGGTCAGGGAGTTACCATATTTACACACAAATCACACCACTAACGGATGTAATTCTAAATTCTACTCTGGAAACTGTCGCGTACAGAGTAAAATTTAACAACACATCTGTCTATTTGCTCTCTCTACTGTCCTCCACATGGTCCCATGGATGGTGATGCTGTGAATGCAGTAATTGAACATCTTCCGGGGAATAAGTTAGTGGTGGTCGATTTTAACGCCCACCACTATCAATGGGGTAGCTTGAGGATCGATGGTCGTGGGGAGCAAGAAACCTACCTAATACTACGTCAAGTCCCTAGAGTTGCCAAGGTTTGTGGGCGTTAATACGCCCAGTTGGGCTGGCGGTATGGGTGATGTCCTTACCAAGGGTGCACGCTCGGCAGGATTGGGTAATCTCCTTGGCAAGGCTGGAGGGATTTGGCATCCAATAGGCGTCGTTGATCACCTGTAGGAATTTCTTCATGCCCAGACGAATGCCGTCGTGGGCGTGCAAGTGTCATAGGGTGTCTAGGGCGGCGTCAGGGACCAGAATGATATGACCAGATGTAGTTAGCAGATAGTCGCCCTGGCAGTACAATTTTTTGAAGAGGGGCTGAGGGATCCAGAGTGGCCTTTCCTTCCGATGCCATTGTTGGAGGAGGTAGGCCCCTGGCTGGGCGGCGTTGATAGGGAGTAGGGAAAGGGCATCCGGGTTGGTATGGAGTTTGCTGGGATGGTATGAGATTTCATAGTTAAACTTCTCCAGAGTTTCGTGCCACCTGATGAGCTGTGCGTTGTGGGTGTCAGACTGTTGCAACCATTGGAGGGACTGGTGATCAGTGATGATGGTAACCTGGGTCCCTGATAGGTACGCCCGGAAGTGCTCAAGTGCCCAGACAATACCCATGCACTCCCTCTTGGTGGCGGCGAAATTCTTCTCCACCGGATTTAAGGTACGACTGGCACAGGCGATGATGTGTCATGGCCCTCTTGGACATGCGCCAGCACGGCCCCAATTGCAATGAGGGAGATGTCTTTGTAGAGCCGAAATGGAAGGGTGTAGTTGGGGAAAGCAACGACAGGGGTGGATACGAGCTTATCCTTAAGATGTTGGAAGGCGGCTCGTCTCTCGTCTGTCCAGATGAACAGCTCTCCTTTCGGGTCAGGTCGTGGAGGGGCTTGGCGATGTGCGCGAATCCCTTCACGGAATGGTGGTAGTAGCTAGGCAGGCCGAGGAATGCTTGGATTTCATGGACATCGCTGGGTGGGGGAATGTCCGTGATGGTATGGAGTTTGTCAGGGTCGGGAGATATGCCAGCCTGGGAGACGATGTGCCCCAGGAATGAGACGGTTCTGGCGGCCAAGACGCACTTGGAAGGCCAGAGTTTGAGGCCTGCCTGTCGGATTCGGGAAAAAACCCGGCGCAGGCGCTGCAGGTGGTCAGCCCAGGTCTGGCTGAACACGATGACGTCGTCCAAGTACACCAGACAGATCTCCTACATAAGGCCGCTGAGGACGGATTCCATGAGTTGTGAAAAGGTGGCAGGGGCATTACAGAGGCCGAAAGGTAAAACATTAAATTCATGTGTCCCACTGCTGGTGGAAAACGCAGTTTTGCCTCTGTCCTCTTGTCGCACCAGAACCTGCCAGTACCAACTGGAGATCAAGGGTGGAGAACCAGGATGTGCTGTATAGAGAGTCTAGGGAACCATCTGTTCGCTGGAGAGGAGTGGTGTCCTTGGTAGTGATGTCATTGAGCGGGTGGTAATCGACGCAGAACTGCATTGTGCCAGCCTTTTTCTTCACGAGGACGTTGGGGGAGGACCAAGGGCTGGTAGAGGGGGAGACTACTCTGGTTTCAGTCATCTCCTGCACCTGGCGGTCTTCCTTTTCCCGTTGGTTGGTGTTTTTCCGCCAGGATGGCTGTCGGATTGGTGGGCCCGTCGTATGGATCTCGTGAGCTAGGTAGGTGGTATGTCCAATGTCGGTGGGTCCTGCTGCAAATAGGTCCTGGAAGTCCAGGAGGTGACGGAGGGTGTCGGATTGGTGGGCGGAGAGATGGTTGGGGATAAGGGGCAGAGGGGCGGGGGAGCAGGATGGGGAAGAGGCACCGGGATCGGCTTCTGCCATCTCTCCAAGTACGAGCCCTTTTGGGAGTGTGAGGGGCGAGGGCGCAAGATTTGCAATCCAGACTCCTGAGTGATGAGGGGGAAGGAAGGTTGGGGGCAGGAGGCAGGCCAAGAAGGTTCCGAGTGGAAGGAGGGGGGAGAATAGAACCGAGGTACGTGAGGGCCGGTTAAGGGCCACCCAAGCCTCGTGATGAGGGGGGATAGTGACAGCCGAGGAGGTGGTGACAGGGAAGGAGGGGAGGGGGGTGGGGGGGTAGAGAGAAGGGGGGAAGGGGGGACAAGAAAGGGGGGAGGGGGGAGTTTTCCTCCCGGGGCCATGGCATGGAAGTGCAGACAGCCCTTGTGGGAGGGGGGGGGCCGGAGGGTTTCCGGAACTGGAGCTGTCTATTCTGGCAGTTGATGGTGGCGCCCAACTTCTGCAGCAGGTCCAGTCCCAGATAGCTGTTGTAGTTTTGGCAGGAAGAGTCGAATACAATAAATCTGTGCATCGCCGATGCCAGCTGATGGGTGTCGATGCGCAAGGCCCGTGTTTCCCCACGGATTGGCAGGGGTCATCCCCCGCGTCGCCCAGGTGAGTAACCATTGGGAGTAGCAGGCCAAAGGTCGACTTGTGACGGAAGAAGTAGTGGCTATATAGGCAAGATCTGGCCACTCCCGTGTCGACCAGCAATCTGGCTTTTACCCCGTTCAGCTTCATCTTGTGGTAAACTGGGGGGCGGTATTTGGGGGAAGTGGCCCCCGTCACCGTGGGACGGTGCGGGGACGGTCCAAAAAATCCAACTGTCAGGGGCCTCTTTCTTCTTCCTCTGGCTCTTGCTCCCCGGGTTCAGCTTCCTCTCTGGGGCCAGGTTCGTCATTCGGCTCCTCATTATCTAGGAAGGAGACTTTATGCCTGCCCGGGGTGGTGGTTTTTCGTCTGGCAGCCTTTAGCTGGTCCCTGATATCGTGCAGGGGGCATTGGGAGCTGCAGGCAGAGAACTCACAGGGGTTGACTAGGATGAGGTTGGGGTTCGCCTTGTGACTGGGGCATCGATGGGCGGAGTGTGCTCTAGGTAGGCTGGGTGCTGGGGTGGGGCTAGTGTGGGGCATGGGTGGGCATGGCTTGACTGGGGGAGCAGGAGCATTTGTGGGAAATTTCTTTACCACGTTGATTTGCTGGGGTGCGGGGCAAGAGGTCAGGAGGCGGCGTATCAGTTGGATAAACTTATCCATGTCTCCTCTAGGGTCATGGATTGTGAAATGTTCCTTCACCATACTAGGTAGCACTCTCAGGAGAGTGTCAAAGGTGTGTTGTTCCCGGGTGTCATCATCTGCCTCCAGGTAGACAGCAGTGACCAGGCGTCTAGCCTGGATTAGGGTATCATCCAAATTTCCATCGAAGGTTTGGGACAGCGCTACTACTTTCCCTTGTGAGGGAGTGATAGCTTGAATTACGAGTTGCGTGAAATTTTGCCAAGTGAGCCCCGTAAGGATTTTCGGTGCTATATTAGCTGCCGCCTTGCCTGGTAATGGGAGCGTGACTGCGATTTTTTGCTAATCGTCCTCGAATCCGATATCCAGGAAAGGTTTAATAATTGCCAGGTATGTGTGAACATCATACTGTTCGGGATCGAATTTTGGTAATTGCATGTGCGATTTAGTTGCCATTTTGATAGTATTTCCTGATCACCTTTCTCGTATGCCCGGGTCAAGAACCACCGCTGTTCACCAGTGTAATGCCAGGTGTTTTAGGGTCGGCCTCCCGTCTCTAGAGCACCTAATGAGTAGCTGGGTTCACTTTCTAGACAGGAGCTTAGACAAATAAAAGAAAGGCAGGACACAAAAACTCAAGGCAACACCCTACATGTGTATTACTAAATATCTTATACAGGAACGAGTAGATGTCACAAACGAGCTGGACAATTATAATCCTTGGGCTGCAGTTATGGAATAACAGTATCACGCAGGATACTGTACAGGACCAGCTTGGTTAGGGGGAACAACACTTGAGCTAGACACTTATGTTGGTGGGGGAGTTTAGATTTCCTAGGCCGGTGGTGGTGGTTGTCTCGATTTCCCAGGGTAGCATTAATATTTTACACTGGGCCTAAAGCGTGACCTTATCGAGACGTGCCATCACTATTGCATAGAGTGTTCACTGTACCTTGGCCCGTAGATCACATTTACATTACTTTGCTATGTACCCGGCTGAAGCTGGCGGTACTGGAACTTCAACTCAGGGGCCTATGTATGATCTTCACTGTCTTATGGCGACACTGTACACTATGGTAGGCCCGTCCTTCACTGTCCTACTATTGCACTATCTTTTCCACCACTTTCTTTTATGCTCTAACCACCGGCCCACTTTACTCTGTCACTCCTACACTGTCTGTATGCTGCGTGTGTTCACTTTCACTCACTGTCAGGTCAGACGTGTCACAGTCAGGCGCAGGGGCGGTGGCAGAGTCTCAGCCTCCCTACTGATGGGGCTGGGATCCACCAGGGGTGGCTAGGTCCTGGGGGCGGGAGACAGCACGTAGGGGCGTCCTCTCTCGTCTGGGGCTGCTGGGGGCGTAGGGGCCCGAGGCTTCTGGGCTTGGGGTGGGAGTCTGGCCCTCTGGGCTGGGGCCGAACAGTTGCCTGAACTTCTGAGTCAGGCGTCTGACAGAGGATGAGGATCTCTGGTGTCTGGGTGCAGAGAGGTCCCGCCCGGGAGTCTGAAGGGCAGTCGGGAGGCTGCGGTCCCCGTAGGTAGGGGACGCTGTCAGGAGTGAGCTGCAGCGTTGGCCGGCATCGGGGTCCATCAGGGGCGTCTCCACTGGCTGTAGGGAGAACAGACCAGTGGTGGCCACAGAGCCTCTCCAATACTTCTCTAGGCTGGGGGCTCCCCCTAAGTCATGGGTAGGTGGACCGGGCTCAGCACCTGACGAAGGAGCGGCTTCAGGCTGTCTCTGGCAGTAGGGCCCGGCTACTGGCCGTGGCTGTCTCGGGACACCTTCGGAGCGGCTACTGGCCGCCTCCTGCAGGTGGGCAGAGCTGCTACAGGCCGACTCTCCAGGGGCACCTTCAGAGCGGCTTCCGGCTGTCTCCTGATGAAGGCGGGAGCGGCTTCCAGCCGTCTCCTGATTGTCCTCCGGAGTGGCTTCAGGCTGTCTCCTGTAGGAGGGTGAGTGGCTACCGGCCGTTTCTCCAGGAGTACCTTCAGAGCGGCTTTTGGCTGTCTCCTGACGAAGGCGGGAGCGGCTCCTGGCGTCTCCTGACGAAGGTGGGAGCGGCTCCTGGCCGTCTCCTGGTTGGCCTCCAAAGCGGCTTCAGGCCGTCTCCTGTAGGAGGGTGAGCGGCTGCAGGCCGTCTCTCTGAGGGGCACCTTGCAAGCTGCTTCAGGCTGTCACCTGGCGAAGGCGGGAGCGGCATCAGGCCATCTCCTCTTTTCCTCCAGAGCGACTTCAGGCCGTCTGCTGTAGGAAGGTGTGCGGCTGCAGGCCGCCTCTCCGAGGGGCATCTTCCGAGCGGATTCAGGCCATCCACTGATGAAGGAGGGAGCGGCTTCAGGCCGTCTCCTAGCTTCCTCCAGAGCGGCTTCCAGCTGTCTCCTGTAGGAGGGTGAGCGGCTATCAGCCGTCTCAGGGGTGTTGTTAGGAACTGGAGAAACAGTTCTACCCAGGTCTGATCTGTGTGCAGCTCGCCCGGCAGGTCGTTTTGTATTCCTGCTATGGTGGCGGCGGGCGAGTTCCGTGTCATAGGGGGGCGCGTCCCGGGTGGACTTAAGCCGTTTCCGCCCGGAGCTCATTCACGCCATGTACACTCCTCCATGGGCTCCTTCTGGTGGCTCATTGCGGTGTTTTCATGTTCTGCTGGATTATATATATACATACATATATATATATATATATATATATATATATATATATAAATATATATGTATATTGTTATGCTGAGTGCTTTTAGGTCGACTCCTCGCCCTAAAAACACTAGCGACTGAGCGGGGTCCTCTTTCCGGACCGGAAGTCAAGCACCAACAAAAGAACAGGACATAAAAACTAGGCAGTATACCTTAACACATCTATTACCTTAATTCTAAAACCGTTACAATATGATACATAGTGATATTTAGGATATAGGATACAGAGACACAGAGTTAGGTTGGGATGACACGGGATACCATTGTACTCAACACACAATATGATCACATATAACAATGGCTTGTGGTTCTATAAGTGGGGGTGATTGTCTTTCATTAAAGCCCAAAATATCTGTACTCACAGTAGTAAAAGGAATACACAAGGTTAAGAGTCTAGGGGAGGAGTATTACTATAAGAAAGGCAGGGTGCGGATCATGACACTCGACTCGGTTAACTAGACGCGGCGACACTCTCCTTGGGGTTTTTAGGTTTCCCACGCACCTGACTGCCATTCACACTGACGGGGAAACTCCTCTATTCTGGGAGGGGGATAACACTTTACTTACTATTGTTGAATTACTTTCCTTTAAGGGGCATGTGAGTTTATTGGGATTAATAACACCTAACTGTTGATTTCCGATGGATCGCACTATGTCACTCTGTCACTGTTCCTGTTCCTCTTTCTCGGGTATATTTAGGTCGAAGGGGGCGTCCCTGATCTACCCGTTTTTCCTGGGTTAGTTCACTCTCTCACTCTGGTCGAGGGGGAGGACCTCAGGGGACTCTACCCGTGGCGGGCGACACACTACCCGGGTCCGGTCCGTTGGTGAGTTGCAGGGAGGCCCTCCTATCTGGGGGCCTCGACCTGGAGGTAGACCCTTAGCTCAGGGTCTCGTCAGTGTGGTGCAGGGAGGCCCGCCTGTCTGGGGGCCTCGAACTGGGAGGTGGCCCTCGGGGCTGGGGCCAAACAGTTGGAGGAGGTGGGTCTGGCGTCGGAGGCTCCGTGGTGTGAGGGGGTCAGCGTTACTCACACTTGTAGGCTGCTGGGCTTGCCTGGGGGTCCTGGGGCTGCGAAGGTCTGCCAGGGGACGCGCCATCAGGGTTGGGCTGCGGCCTCGTCTCCTGCTGGTGCCTGGAGAAGACAAGAATTTCCCAGGAGTAGGAGGCAGGTCCGGACTGGGACTTTGCCTCCGCTCCGGTGACAGCTTCGGGGCAACTCTCCCATGTGGTGTCCAGCTATTCCCACAGGGGAACGCTGAAGGTAGAGTGCACACGGAGACCATGTTCTCTCTTATATACAGGGAGGGCAGCACGGAGGCGACTCTCTCTCCTGTCTCTGTCACAGCCGTGGCTCCAGGTTGCTTTACCCTGGGACCCACTTTTCACTTTCTACTAGGGACTCTTACCCTTGGGGTGGCAGAGGGTACTGGCCCCTCGTAGCTCACTATTGGGCCTCCTGCCCTGTATGTGGCAGAGGGTACTTCTCCCTCGTGGCTCACTGTGGCAGAGGGTACTGGCCCCTCGTGGCTCACTATTGGGCCTCCTGCCCTGTTTGTGGCAGAGGGTATTTCTCCCTCGTGGCTCACTGTGGCAGAGGGTACTGGCCCCTCGTGGCTTACTATTGGGCCTCCTGCCCTGTTTGTGGCAGAGGGTATTGTTCCCTCGTGGCTCACTGTGGCAGAGGGTACTGGCCCCTCGTGGCTCACTATTGAGCCTCCTGCCCTGTTTGTGGCAGAGAGTGTTGTTCCCTCGTGGCTCACTGTGGCAGAGGGTTCTGGCCCCTCATGGCTCACTATATATGTGGCAGAGGGTATTGCTCCCTCGTTGCTCACTGTGGCAGAGGTGGGGACACCTCGTGGCTCACTAAAGGGCCTCCTGCCCTTGAGGGGTGTAACTATGGCCGTCGCCAAAAAGCTACTAGGGACTGACTTTTTATCAGTCCCACCCCACTGCTGTCGATGGTTAGCCCGCCTGTGAGGTTGTCTCCGATCCAGGCTCACCTGGTGTCGGGGCAGTTGCGGGGAAAAGGGGCACAGGTCAGTGGTGGTTGGGTGACCCTCTTGCCCTGGGTCATTAGCCCCCCCATTGTCCCTTCCTGGGGTGGTGGGGTGATGGTGGCCCGGTAGTGGGGTGGGGGGTGGCGGGGTGGATGGTCCAGCGGCGGGCATTTTACCACCATCGTCTGTGAAAAAGTCACGACCCCGTGACTGAAGGTGGTAGGTGGTGGTATTGAACGTCTTGTTGATCGGGGTGAGGTGTTGCAGGAGGTTCATCCAGTGGTTGGTCATGGTGTTTGGTTCTTGGGCTGGGTTGAAAAAGAGGCGGATGGAGGATGGGCGGTTTGTGTGGCATAGGCGGCGAAGAAGCTGGGGCGTCTGTCGGATCTTGATGGGTGGCTGGTTGTAGGGTAGCCAGTGGACTCGGGTGATCCTCATCTTGGTGGTTGGTGCCTGGTGTGAAGGCAGTAGCTGAACACTGGCGAGTGATGGTGGGTAGGTGCTTTTATGGGGAATGGGTCTGTGGGTGGTGTTGGGGTGTATCTGGGTGGTGGGCGTGAGAGGCAACCAGACCTGGTAGTGGTGGTGGTGAGTGTGGGTGTGGGTGGTGAGGGTGGTGGGCGTGAGAGGCAACAAGACCTGGTAGTGGTGGTGGTGAGTGTGGGTGTGGGTGGTGAGGGTGGTGGGCGTGAGAGGCAACAAGACCTGGTAGTGGTGGTGGTGAGTGTGGGTGTGGGTGGTGAGGGTGGTTGTGCACGTGGTGGTGGTGAGGGTGTGCGGCTGTTGGGGGGTGAGGTGGGTGGCAGTGCGGTGTGGCGGGTATAGTGGGCATGGTCGTGGGGGAGGGGGAGAGTGTTTGATGGGGTAGGTATGGGCGTGGTGCGGGTGCAGGTGGCAGGGGGTTGAGGAGTGCGGTGTGAGGAGATAGTGGCTTGAGGCGGCGGTGGTGAGGCAGGTGGTGGAGGCGACGTTGTGTGGGGGATGGTATGGGGATGGGTGGTAGAGAGAGGGGTGGGAGCCAGTGAGTGGGTGGTGGTGCTGGGCGGGGGTGGCGATGAGGGCAGTGGATGTGGTGAGTCAGGATCAGGGGTGATGGGGGGTGGTGTGGTTGTAGGTGAGGTGCTGGGTGGGGGTGAGAAGTAGTAGGAGTAGGAGTTTGGGGGGTAATTCTCGAAAGTGTCGGTGTGGCCAGGTGGTCGGGCAGAGGTGCGGGGCGCGCGGGTGTGGGGGTGGTCATTGTTGGGTGGGTGGAAGGGTCGCACGTGGCGATTCCGATACGTGCGTTGTTGGCCTTGCTGATTGATGATTACTTGACAGGGGTTGGGGACTCGGGTTATGGTGAAGGGTCCGATGAATCAGGGTGAGATCTTATTTGGGGTAGGGAGTTGTGCCACGACAACGGATTGGCCAGGTTTGTGGGGGTTGGTGTGGTTGGTGTCTGGCGTAAGGTCCTGTTGTGTTTGCAGGTGGTGGAGGCGGCGTTTGAGGTGGTGGAGAGGGTCTGTAGTGGAGGGCAGGGTGGGTGGCTGGAGGTGGTGGCGGAGTGGGAGGAGGAGCAGGGTTTCCCCGAATACTCGCTCGTGTGGTGTTATGCCGTCTCCTCTTGGGCATGTGTTTAGGCCCCATTGAACAATTTTGACATGAGCAGGCCAATCTTCATTTCCTGTTTGCATGATGCGAGTGCGGACCTGATTGGGTAGGGAGCGGTGACTTCTTTCACAGATGCTGTTGCCTTGGGGCCAGTAGGGGGATGAGTGGGAGATGTGGAACCTGAATATTTTTACTAATTCTTGCCAGACTTTTCCTGTGAATTCTGGTGCATTGTCGGAGTGTAAGGCCTGGGGAATGCCAAAGTATGGGAATACGTGGCGAGTTAGAGCATCTGCGATGGATACTGCACTGTGATCTTTTGCGGGGCATGCTATTATGAACTTGGAATAGACGTCAACGAAGGTGATTATATATTTATATCCTGCTTTGGGCGTGAGGGGTCCGACGACATCGAGGGAAAGTAGTTGCCAGGGTTTTGTTGCTGTTAGTTTACCGGATGGGCCTGGTGTGCGGGTGAAATTTTTTCCTAAAGCACACGGCAGGATTGTATAATGTACTTGGCGATGGTGGTGGGGTTCGGTGTCCAATACATGTCATTGAACACTTGAGTGAGTTTCTTAGTGCCCAGGTGAATGCCATTGTTGGTGTGAAGGTGCAGCATGGTGTCGTGGGTGGTGGTGGGGCTTAGGACGATGTGACCGTTGGGTTCGAACAGGTGTTCGCGTTGCAGGTGGAGTTTGCTGAAAATGTTTGGCGGGATCCAGGTAGGGCGTTGCTTATCTTGCCGCATTTTGATCAGGTCTGGTTCTGCTGAGATGGCGTTGATGGGTAATCGTGATAGGGCGTCGGCGTTCGTGTGGAGCTTGCCTGGACGATACGATATTTCAAAGTCGTATTCCTCGAGAGTTTCTCGCCATCTTGAGCTGTGCTTGTGGTGTTGGATTGGCGCAACCACTGTAGGGACTGGTGATCAGTAATGACAATCACATGGGTGCCTGAGATGTATGAGCAGAAGTACTCGAATGACCAGATAATTTCTAGGCATTCACGTTTGGTGGCCGCATAATTCCTTTCCGCAGAGTTTAAGGTGCGGCTGGCACAGGCGATGATGTGCTCGCTGCCGTCTTGGACTTGTGCAAGGACCGCCCCTATGGCGAGGAGTGAGACGTCGGTATACAGGCGGAACGGCAGGTTGTAGTCTGGGAAGGCAACGACTGGGGCGGAGGTGAGTTTGGCTTTGAGGGTGGTGAATGCATTGTTTCTGGGTTCTGTCCAAATGAAAGGTTCTCCTTTTTTGGTAAGGTCGTGCAAGGGTTTGGCGATGTCCGCAAAACCTTTCACGAAACGCCGGTAATAGGAGGTTAATCCTAGGAAGGCTCGGGTTTCGTGCACATCGCGAGGTGGAGGGATGTCGGCGATTGCACGTAGCTTGTCGGGGTCGGGAGAGATGCCCTCTGCATTGATCAGGTGTCCGAGGAAGGAGACTGATCGTTCAGCTAGAACACATTTTGTGGGTTTTAGCTTGAGCCCGGCCTGGCGTATACGCTGGAATACCTGTTTGAGGCGGTGGAGGTGGTCGGCCCAGGTGTGGCTGAAAACTATGACGTCATCAAGGTAAGCCAAATAGGTTTCCCAGGTGAGTCCGCTCAGCACAGATTCCATGAGGCGGGAGAACATGGCAGGGGCGTTGCAGAGTCCGAAGGGAAGGACGTTAAATTCGTAGTGCTTCCCGTTTGATGTTGAGAAGGCGGTTTTGTGTTTGTCGTCGGGGTGGACTGGAACCTGCCAGTAGCCTGATTGCAGGTCTAGGGTAGAGAACCATGTCGATCTGTGGAGGGAGTCTAGGGAGTCGTCGATCCTGGGTAGTGGTGTAGCGTCTTTGATGGTAACGTCATTCACTCTGCGGTAATCGACGCAGAAACGCATGGTTCCGTCCTTTTTTCACATGAGTACTACAGGTGAGGAGCATGGGCTAGTGGAGTTTGAGATGACACCGGCATCGAGCATTTCCTGGACCTGCCGGTCTTCTTCTGCCCACTGTTTGTTTTTTTTTTCGGCAAGATGGTTGGTGAATGGGAGGTCCGGTAGTATGAATCTCGTGGCTGAGATAGGTGGTATGGCCAAGATCGGTCGGGCCGGCGGAGAATAAGTCCTGAAAGTCCAGGAGTAGTTGATGGAGGCTGTTTGATTGGGAAGGGGATATATGTGGTGGTATGTTGGGGAGAGTGGGGTGATTAGGGGGTGGTGTTGAGCATGGTTCTGCCTCTTCTGTATCACCAATGATGAGTCCTCGAGGCAGAGTTAATGGTGTTGTGGCGAGATTCGCGATACGGATTTGGTGGGCGTGGGGGGGAAGGAAAGTAGGGGAAACTAAACAGGATGATAGGGGTCTGGTGGGGATGGACGGTGAAGAAAGGACTGATGTGCCTGAGGGTCTGGTGAGTGTTACCCACGCTTCGTGGTGAGGTGGAATGGTAATGGTGGAAGCAATAGTGGCAGGGAATGAGGGAGTTTGGGGTAGCAAGGGTGGAATGGGGGATGGGGTTAGAGAGGGATGAAGTGAGGCATTTAGTGAGGTTGGGGTGGGGTTACATGTACAGGTGGGTTGGGGAGGGTGAGTGTTGTAGGGTGGTGTGTGTGTGGGTGGTGTGGAGTTGGGGGTGTTGTTTTTCTTTCTTTTTTTTTCTTTTCCTTGTTGGTGGATGCTTGGTTAGGGTGGGCTGGACCGAAGTGGAGGCGACGTTGATAACAATCAATGGTCGCGTGGAGTTTCTGAAGGAGGTCCAGGCCGAGGTATCCATCATATTGACTACATGAAGAATCAAATATGATGAATGGGTGGTTGGTGGAGACTCATTGGTGAGTGGTGGTTTGTAGGGCCCGGGTTTCCCCACGGATGGGAAGGGGGCCGTCCCCCGCGTCTACGAGGTTGGCTGAAGTGGGGAGGAGTGGGCCGAATGCTGAGATGTGGCGGGAGTAAAAATGGGAGTAGAGGCAAGATCTGGCTGCTCCCGTATCCACCAGTAATCTTGCCTTGACCCCGTTCAGCCAAATCTTGTAGACTGGGGGTCTGTAGTTATGTGAGGTGGCCCCCGCCACCGTGGGGAGGTGCGGGGGCGGGCCTAAAACTCCATTTGCTGAGGATGGGTGAGATCGTCGTGCTCGTCGTCGTCCAGTCCTTGGTAGAGCAGTGGTGGCGCGTCATCCTCCTGGACGTCGTCGTCAAGGGAGGAGACTTTCCTACGCCCTTGTTAAGGATTTTTGCGCCTGCTCACCTTGAGTTGCTCCCTTATGTCGTGAAGGGGGCAGGTGCGACTGCAAGCCGTGAACTCCCAAGGGTTTATGGTAATTAGATTGCCTTGTTCCCTGGGGTTAGGGCGCTTCTTTTGTGGGTAAGCCCTGGGTACTGTGGGAGGCGGCTCTGTAGGCGGCTGGTGAGGCGGCGGCTTGGGTTTTGGTGGGGGGTTGTGATTTGTGGGAAATCTTGTTACTGCGTGAAGGGGTTGTGGTGTGGGACGGGCGGCGAGGAGACATCTGACGAGTTGCAGGTCCTGATCCATGTTTCCTGAGGGATCATAAATGGAGAAGTGCTCCCTGACCGTGCTAGGGAGAATCCTCAGTAGAGTGTTGCATGTATGAGTATCCCGGGTATTCATTTCTGCCTCGGGATAAGCGGCGCTGACGAGGCGCCGAGCCTGGACGAAAGTGTCGTCCAAGTTACCGTCGTAGGTGAGGGCGTCGAGCTGTGAAAGAGCGACAACTCTGCCCATACAAGGCATAAAAGCCTGTTTCACTACTTGTGTGAATTGGTCCCATGACAGTTCTGGGACTACTTTTGGTGCGACATTGGTGATAATTTTTCCCAGGTTAGGTAATGTGACCGCAATTTTCTCCTTATCTGAGTCAAACCCTATATCTAAGAGGGGTTTGATCATATCCAAATATACATCAATGTCACATTGGTCCGGGTTGAATATTGGTAATTGAATGTGCGGTTTGGCTGCCATTGTGCAAGTTTCCTTTTATGTTCCTCCGTGCTTTTACTCGGATCCAGAACCACCGCTTGCCACCAGTGTTATGCTGAATGTTTTTAGGTCGACTCCTCGCCCTAAAAACACTAGCGACTGAGCGGGGTCCTCTTTCCGGACCGGAAGTAAAGCACCAACAAAGGAACAGGACATAAAAACTAGGCGGTATACCTTAACACATCTATTACCTTAATTCTAAAACCGTTACAATATGATACATAGTGATATTTAGGATATAGGATACAGAGACACAGAGTTAGGTTGGGATGACACGGGATACCATTGTACTCAACACACAATATGATCACATATAACAATGGCTTGTGGTTCTATAAGTGGGGGGGTGAGTGTCTTTCATTAAAGCCCAGAATATCTGTACTCACAGTAGTAAAAGGAATACACAAGGTTAAGAGTCTAGGGGAGGAGTATTACTATAAGAAAGGCAGGGTGCGGATCATGACACTCTACTCGGTTAACTAGACGCGGCGACATTCTCCTTGGGGGTTTTAGGTTTCCCGCGCACCTGACTGCTGTTCACACTGACGGGGAAACTCCTCTATTCTGGGAGGGGGATAACACTTTACTTACTATTGTTGAATTACTTTCCTTTAAGGGGCATGTGAGTTTATTGGGATTAATAACACCTAACTGTTGATTTCCGATGGATCGCACTGTCACTCTGTCACTGTTCCTGTTCCTCTTTCTCGGGTATATTTAGGTCGAAGGGGGCGTCACTGATCTACCCGTTTTTCCTGGGTTAGTTCACTCTGTCACTCTGGTCGAGGGGGAGGACCTCAGGGGACTCTACCCGTGGCGGGCGACACACTACCTGCAGGGGAGTCACTACCCGGGTCCGGTCCGTCGGTGAGTTGCAGGGAGGCCCTCCTATCTGGGGGCCTCGACCTGGAGGTAAACCCTAGCTCAGGGTCTCGTCAGTGTGGTGCAGGGAGGCCCGCCTGTCTGGGGGCCTCGACCTGGGAGGTGGCCCTCAGGGCTGGGGCCAAACAGTTGGAGGAGGCGGGTCTGGCGTCGGAGGCTCCGTGGTGTGAGGGGGTCAGCGTTACTCACACTTGTAGGCTGCTGGGCTTGCCTGGGGGTCCTGGGGCTGCGGAGGTCTGCCAGGGGACGCGCCATCAGGGCTGGGCTGTGGCCTCGTCTCCTGCTGGTGCTGGAGAAGACAAGAATTTCCCAGGAGTAGGAGGCAGGTCCGGACTGGGACTTTGCCTCCGCTCCGGTGACAGCTTCGGGGCAACTCTCCCGAGTGGTGTCCAGCTATTCCCACAGGGGAACGCTGAAGGTAGAGTGCACACGGAGACCGTGTTCTCTCTTATATACAGGGAGGGCAGCACGGAGGCGACTCTCTCTCCTGTCTCTGTCACAGCCGTGGCTCCAGGTTGTTTTACCCTGGGACCCACCTTTCGCTTTCTACTAGGGACTCTTACCCTTGGGGTGGCAGAGGGTACTGGCCCCTCGTAGCTCACTATTGGGCCTCCTGCCTTGTATGTGGCAGAGGGTACTTCTCCCTCGTGGCTCACTGAGTATGTGGCAGAGGGTATTGTTCCCTCGTGGCTCACTGTGGCAGAGGGTACTGGCCCCTCGTGGCTCACTATTGGGCCTCCTGCCCTGTTTGTGGCAGAGGGTATTTCTCCTTCGTGGCTCACTGTGGCAGAGGGTACTGGCCCCTCGTGGCTTACTATTGGGCCTCCTGCCCTGTTTGTGGCAGAGGGTATTGTTCCCTCGTGGCTCACTGTGGCAGAGGGTACTGGCCCCTCGTGGCTCACTATTGGGCCTCCTGCCCTGTTTGTGGCAGAGGGTGTTGTTCCCTCGTGGCTCACTGTGGCAGAGGGTTCTGGCCCCTCGTGGCTCACTATATATGTGGCAGAGGGTATTGCTCCCTCGTGGCTCACTGTGGCAGAGGGTTCTGGCCCCTCGTGGCTCACTATATATGTGGCAGAGGGTATTGCTCCCTCGTTGCTCACTGTGGCAGAGGTGGGGACACCTCGTGGCTCACTAAAGGGCCTCCTGCCCTTGAGGGGTGTAACTATGGCCGTCGCCAAAAAGCTACTAGGGACTGACTTTTTATCAGTCCCACCCCACTGCTGTCGATGGTTAGCCCGCCTGTGAGGTTGTCTCCGATCCAGGCTCACCTGTGTCGGGGCAGTTGCGGGGAAAAGGGGCACAGGTCAGTGGTGGTTGGGTGACCCTCTTGCCCTGTGTCATTAGCCCCCCATTGTCCCTTCCTGGGGTGGTGGGGTGATGGTGGCCCGGTGGTGGGGTGGGGGGTGGCGGGGTGGATGGTCCGGCGGCGGGCATTTTATATATATATATATATATATATATATATATATATATATATATATATATATATATATATATATATATAATGTGTGTGTGTGTGTGTGGAGAGAGAGAGAAATACGATTGTCTAACAGAAGAAATTACTGTCGAACTAAATAAAATATACGTACATCAGCTCTGCATATGAGAACTGCCGCATCTTACTCCGTGGGAGATAACAAAATCAGTATATAAGAATAGGGACTGCTGTCTAATATATCGTAAAGTCGAAATATAAAACGCATAAAATATACTGTCTAACATTAATAACTATGTTGAATTAAAAAAAATAATACATCAGCATAATGAAAAAGCGTTGTATTTTCTCCCACAACTGGTAATGCAACCTAATGTCATCTTGACGTTTGTTGTTTAGGCCGTTAAGCGATACGGCCGTTTGCCAGCTGGGACGTTTTACGACCTAAATTTCTTTCGGCCGAAGCAACAGGACTCTGCTTAAATAACGGGTTACAACAATAAATATTTCAATGAATGGGAGTACTGACGGGGAATACTGGTCTCGTTTAGCTGTTTAAGTGTAATTGATGGGGAGTCGTCCTGATGGGGAAATCGGGAATTGTCCAAACCTGGCAGCTGATGAGGTTGTTGTAGATCTGTAATCAAGGAGGATTTTTGTCAACATCCGTAAGTATTTTTTTGTAGTGAATTTGTTGTTTCGTACAGCCATATACCAGTAGTCTACCTATTCCCCTTTGCCAGTCGATAACGCTCATGATGTACACTTTTTTGTGTGAATTTGACCGTAAAGTGTACATTTCCAACCTTTTTTTTTCCTGTACATAACCATTAATTTACCAAACGGGCGCGGCTTTTCAATATTTCCAATTGAAATTTGTCATTCGCAGGTTACTTATGCCTTATTGATTACCGTAGTTACAGGGCATTTTTAGTTTTACCAGTGAATATTGTACAGAAAGACTTGTTTCTGTCGTACCGGTACATACTGCCACCCAGATGAAGTTATCACCAAGATAACTTACTGCCAAACATCACATGCAGGCCATGCTTTTAGTGCAGTTTCAAATTCTCAGCCATTATGCTAGGTGTGGATTGTTAGATTAGGTTACTGTAGTAAGTTGGAGCTTAGTCTAGGATTTGGCCAGCTAGTTATTTGGGAGCTTTAAGGTTAGGTTGTGGCAATCCTAGTTGATTAAAATGAAGGGGTTCAGGGACAAATTCCCCTAGTTAGGGAAACTTAGGTTAGGGGAGATCATCAAGTGTCCTGCATATATGAGTGTTTGATGCTGATGTGTCTTTTTGGCACTCATTGTGTCCAGTTGGTTACAGGCTGCCTTGGGTGAACTGGCAGATTTCTCAATCCCTAAAGTACGCAGTTCATTCAGCAGGTCTGTTCCTTCAGCTGCAAAACAGGGTCAATTTTTCGACTTTCACCAAGGTAAAAAAATTTTCTTCCACATTTCAAGAGACTGAATTTACACACCTGAAAATGTATGTTTCAGCCAGATTGACCAAATACAATAGTTATTGCACAATCACCCATCAAAGATGCAAATATATTACCGGTACCAATCCTCCATGGGTGAAAATAGAAAATGTACAGAAAATGCATTATTTACAGTAAATAATTATATATACATAACTAATGTCAGTGTAAAGTGTTCCCTTGGCATGAAATGTCAGTGTGGCATACTCCTATAGCAACAAAACAAGCCAGGCAAAAAGTGGAGATGGAGTGTGTCTGGCTGGAGGGGGGAGGAGGAGGGAGGGAGAGGAGAGAAGGGTTGCTATGTACACACACCGCTGTAGGAGGTATGTTGGGGTATGGTTGGTTGGGAGGAGACAATGTGGAGATGACGCAATGGGGCTGAGGGAGGTAAAGTGATGTGGGGGGGGGGGTTCCTTCTCCACCACCTTAAGGGGCCAATCACGCCATACCACCCCATACACTCAAGCTCTTATTGGTCTGAGCCCATATACGTCACCAAAGGTGCGGAGTTACACTCCCCAGTTTTTCGTGTGTCTTTATTGATTGTGCAGGATAGGTTGGCGTGTCAAATTACACAAAAGCACGATTGTGCAGCATCAGTCTTGAGGGGTTAAATACCCAGGAATAGGTATATATGTCTTTTCCACTCACTTTCTCTAGTTGGAATTCATCAGTTGACTATGTGTGTTGCGTGTGCCAAAATTACCTTGAGATTGTGTTTTGCAAGAATATAGTTTGAAGTGTGAGGGAAATTTCTTTTAATCAGTCCGACCATCGTGTTGCCCTTGGCTGCTATTCTTGTAATATTTTGGGCTGGTTTTAAATCTGACATTATCAACACTCCAAGATCCTTCTTCGCATTAGGTGATTTAAGTTCCTCCCCATTCAGGTTATAGACATATCCTGGATTATGCATCGTCACACACGTACTGCTGTTGCATTCGAGCAACCAATTCTTATTCCAGTCTTGAAGTCTCATCAGATCCCTCTTCATGGCTTGAATGTCCTCGACAGTGTTAACCTGTTTAAATATTATGACATCATCAGCAAACATAAGAGTAGGACACTCAAGCTCCTGTGCTAAATCATTTATAAATGTCAAAAACAGGACTGGTCCGAGTATAGATCCCTGTGGCATGCTTGAGGTAACATCCAACTTTTGTGACTGAACCCTTCTTATTTCCACTAACCGTTCCCTATTTGATAAGAAGCCACTGATCCATCTTAACAGTTTGCCATCAACACCTAGGGCTTGCAGCTTGGTCAACAATCGTGCATGGGGTACTGTGTCGAATGCTTTCTTAAGGTGTAAATTATTTATGTCAACAGGAATTTGTTGATCCACTGCTGCTGTCAAGTTCTCCAAATAAACCAGGAGGTTGGTTAAGGGACTTCTTCCTCGTCTAAAACCATGTTGTTTGTCACTCACCAAGTTGTTATCTTCCAAATGTCTCACTAACTTGGACCTTATCAGTGTTTCACAGATTTTGCACATCACACATGTCAGTGATAATGGTCTATAATTTAGTGGTTCCAATTTATCACCCTTCTTATAAATTGGGCACACTTTAGCAGTTTTCCAGAGGGTTGGTATCACACCTGTATTAATTGAGCTATTTATAATCAATGTGACTGGCAGTGCCAGCTCCATACGGCATTCATTCTACACTTTTGGATAGATACTATCTGGTCCCAGGGCTTTTATTAACATTAAGTGATCTCAATAGTTCCTCTACCTCGTTGACAGTAACCGTAATATCCTCAATCTTTGGAACGTATACCCTGCCAAAATTTGCCATATCATGCTGAGATTCTTTAACGAATACGTTATGAAAGGCTTTATTAACCCGAGGCATCCCATCAACATGGGTACGTTGCAGCGTTTTGTCACAGTTACACCCGTCAACGTACTGGTACATCGCGCAATTGCAAGGTTCATAATTTGCACAATTTTCAAATCTCGCGCTTGATTTTTGGTATGTAGGGTCGGGAGACCTTACCCTACCTGCCACCAGGCAGGGACACTCAGCGACCTGTGCTCACCCTCGCCTTGGTCACTCATCTGTTAGCAGTGACCCAGGCCAGACATGGCACGCAGAGGTCTCTCAGAAGAGCAAATATAAGCCGCCCTGGATGCCTTCACAAGCGACAGTGATTCGGCCCTCGATGACATGGTGGCAGACAAGGATTATGTACAACCAGAGGAGGAGGGAAGTAGCATCAGGGATGAGGAGGTCCTCCCCGAGGAAGCAGCGCTACGTCACATATCGTGCCACTAGAGGGCCAGCCTGCACCAAAACATCATGCAA
Organism: Coenobita brevimanus; assembly: GCF_032717465.1. Taxonomy (NCBI): domain Eukaryota; kingdom Metazoa; phylum Arthropoda; class Malacostraca; order Decapoda; family Coenobitidae; genus Coenobita; species Coenobita brevimanus. The sequence goes on along the minus strand of NC_136998.1, from coordinate 22,141,485 downwards.
TCACCTCTGCAGCCCCTACGTGATGTGGAGCCCGAAACCGAGGAGGAGGACGGAGCTGTGGGATGTGCTGCCACGTGGTACGGCCACGAGATCATCACTCATAGTGGCCCCGAGTGGACAGCACGTCGTTCTGTCAGGTATGGGCCTAGTGTTTTATTTGGGGAGAGTGGAAGTGGTGTGGAGGGAGTGGGGAGTGAAATTGAAAGTGTAGGGGTGGTAATTGAAAGGGAGAGTGGCGGGAGTGAGTCATCGCTCTCACGTGGTGGTGTGAGAGAGCGGAGCGTATCACGTGGGGCGGTGAAAGTGCATAGTGAATCACATGGTGTGGTGATGGAGCAGGGAGGTAAGGAGGAGCCCCTCCCCAGCATATCTTATGCTCCCCAATATTCCAGCCCCCTGATGTTCCCCAAGGCCGTAAGGGGAAGGGTAAAGGCCGAGGGAAGAGAAGTGTGAGTGGGGAAGCCCTCCCCACTCCTCCTCCCCAACCTCCCCCACCAGCATCTTCTCCCCACCCCGATGCTCAGTGTAATTATAAGGCCAGTAAATATGTAAATAGTTGTATAAAATGGAAACAGGTGTAATGTAAGTGGATTATTATTATGTAAGTGCATAAATATATTCTGAGTCGAAACATTCCTGGCGAGTGTATAAAGATGCGCTATTCTGACGCTCAGTGTAATAAACAAGGCCCATAAATATGTAAATAGTAGTATAAAGTGGAAACGGGTGTAATGTAAGTGGGGAAGTATATTGGAAGTGAAGAAATAAAATATAAGTTGAAACACGAGTGGTACCGTAGCAAGTGTGCTTGCTACGTGAATATGCGCTAGCATTTCGCTAAATATCCTCGTAAGGAATGTACAGTAAATAGGTGAAAACATTTACATTGGTTGAAAAATGGTATAATGTCATGGAAACAATGATATGATAGTAAAGAAAATGTCTTCCCGTCCAATCAACGAAGTTAAGCAACGTTAAGTCTGGTTAGTACTTGGATGGGTGACCGCCTGGGAACACCAGATGCTGTTGGCATCCCTACGTGTTAAGTGGGGTTGGTGGAGGATTAGTGCACCTCCCTGTAAAACAATTAACTCTAAGCCCTTGGCCACCCTGTTTGGGATACATGGTGTCTGGCAATGAATGAATGAATGATTATGCTAAATATCATCGTAATGAATGTAAACAGCTGAAAACATTTACATAAAGTCAGAAATGGTAAAATGTCATTGAAACAGTATTATGCAAGTAGAAAAAATGATACGGTATGTTTCCTGAAACAAGAAGGTTAGCAACTACCGTGTAACCAATGTGACCAAACTCGCTGTGCTCACGCAATGGAACTATTATGTTGTTGTTGTGATTGTTTATTAGTTCCAGATCAATAAAAGTAGATGTGTTCTTTGTTGTTTCTCCCAGAATTACCTACTATAGGAAACATGAGAGCCTGACACGTCAATGACAGAATACGATACCTGACGCAGGGAGGCTCTCCTGTTCTGACCACTTATGGACCCTGGTAAGCCCTTTCTTGGTGATTTTCCTTTGTTTCTCAACATAAGTGTATTTTTTAGCCCCCCCCCCAAAATTTTCCAAAATAGCTCGGGATTGGGGGGTATCGGAGGGGGGAAATCGGTCGGGACATGACGTGTTAAATGCATTAGCTGTTTCAAGGTCATTCTCAGTTAGGTGCTCATCTTGTTTCCTAACTCAGAAAACATTCTCTTTCAGGTTAGTTTTACTGCGTATAAAACTCCAAAAATGTTTTGGGTTTTCTTTAATATCCTCACATAACCTCTTGGTAAAGTTCTTCTTTGCCATCCTTAAAATGTTAACAGTTTTGTTCCTCTCTCGTCTCTACTCCTCCACTCTTTTAGCTGTTTTCCATGTTTTGAGCCTTTTCACTCTTTCTTTGGCTTCTAACTGATCTTTTACCTGCCTCGTAATCCATTTCGGTTTGGATTTATTATTCTCACATTGCACCCTTGGTACATGGTCCCGTATTAGGTCATGCAAGTTACTCACAAGCTCATTGTTCATCTCGTCAGCGGATTTTCCTTCAAAAGCCTCTCTCCAGTCTATCTCTGACAACTTTTTTTTTTCATATCTTCATAATTTCCTTTATAAAAGCAATACTTTACTTGTTCACTATGTCTGTCTATCTATTGCCAGACGCCTTTATCCCGTTTGGGGTGGCCACAAACAAATCACCTCCAAGTTGCCCTGTCCCCCGCCATGTCACTGCCCTGCTCCCAACTCACACCCGTCTCTCTCATATACCTCTCCACCCCATCCCTCCATCTCATCCTCGGCCTCCCCCTCCCTCTTCCCCCCTCCACCTCACTCACATACACTCTCTTCGTCAGTCTTTCACCCTCCATCCTCTCCACATGGCCAAACCACTTCAGTGTGTTCCTCCTAACGCTTCCTATCACATCCACATCCACACCACAATGCTCCTTTATATCCTCATTTGTCAGCCTGTCTCTCCATGTGATGCCACAGGCTCCTCTTAACTCCTTAAACGCGGCCGTGTACAGTCGTTCCCCCCCGAGTGGCGGGGTTGTATCGTGGTCTGAGTACCTGTAGGAAAATATTCGCCAAAAATCAGAGATTAACCCTAGAACATTATACTTGATATGGCAGATAGTACTTACATTCAGCTTTCTCCAGAGACAGGTGTTGAGCCTTCGTGGACTACCCAAGGACTTGTGGAGACTTGCAAAGTTGGGTAACCAAATCTTCACTTTCACACCTCCAGCAACCCGGTTTCCCCTCTACCACAGCCTCATTCTGTCAGTAAACTTTATACTACAACGTAAAGGTAGTTAGGAATCCGTATTTGTACAATAAGCACTGAAAATAAGGCTAAAATCAACGGAGCGTACGGCCAACATGCACTGTGGCGGCGGTCTTCCCATCACTCAACAAACATTTCCATTTTCACAGCTAAAACCATGTATACTACATTATTTTCAATCATATTACTTCCCAAAAGATCACCACGGCGCGCTTTTTATTCTGCCTTGTGCCCGCCACTTTATTCTCGTTCCTGTCGGCCGCTTGCACTGACTGGGAAGAGCTAGAACTCGCCATAATGTCACTTTGAAAGCCTGCAGTAAACTGACGCTAAACAGGGGCAAACCGTGAGAAAAAAAGCTAGTGTTACAACTGGGGAAACAAGCGTTTCCTAGTAGCATAAACTGCTTGTGAGAGGAGAGCGCAGATTTACAGTTCTGAGCGCTCAGAGCGCTGCCATGTATCACAGCCAGGCTGGGCGGGCCATGGTGGGGGGGGGGGACGGGGGGAAAACGCGATACTTGGCAACAACTGAGGTCAGTAGTACAAGGGTAAAGTATGCTAGTTGTAGCTAGAGGGTGGTGGTACTGATAGACAATACCAGCTGGAGCCTGCTTGCCCGCGGTTATTCAAAATTTACTAGAATCGCAAATGCGACGCTCCGCTGTTATGTCCTTTTTGCCGAGCGTCGCAAACGAGACGATCTGCGTTTAAGGGGTTAAATAACTCCTTTCCACTGCTCTCACTCTTGACTTGTGTCCTTCCAATAACGTCCAAGCATCACTTCCATACGTTAGAGTTGGTATCACAATACTGTCATGTAGTAACTTTTTCACTTCCATGCTCACTTCCCTGTTTCTTATAACTGCTTTCAAAGAACCAGCAACCTTTCTTCCCTGCTGTACCCTTTCAAGCACTTCACCCTCCAAACCTCCGTCCTTACTCATCACACTACCCAAGTACTTAAACGTACTCACATTTTCCAATTCCTCACCATCCAACCTCACTGTACATTCACCGACTTCACCTCACTCAAAGACCATCACTTTACTCTTCACTATGTGCATTAAAATAAAACAAAGCAACTGTGTGATGGCTTTCACCCAAAGGAGGACATAAACTAACATTTTCCACATCATGGGCGCTTCTAGGAAAAATAAGATCCAGTCTGGTAGGGTTATCACATCAAAGTTATGGGTATGCTCTGGTGTATGCTGGTACAAAAAACAATCATTGACAGCATCCAGGAAATTTTGTGCATCAGTTACATGTTGGCCATGACTGCACACAGAGTTTGATTCCCAGCACACTTCACTAAAATTGTAGTCCCTGCATATCAAAACCTGAGCTTCTTCATTGTACACATCACTTAATCTAATCATATCACAAAGTAAATCAAAGTAAACTACGCCAAACCAAACCAAACCAAACCCAGTCTAAGCTCATTTTAACATAGGCTAGATGAGGTAGCAGGAGAATCCCTCTGCTTTCTTTGCTACCGTACCTTAAATACTGTACTAAATGACATGTTTATGAAGGAAAATTCCTGAAGAAGACCTCTCCTTATTCAGTAAGGTACTGTAGTGTGAAATGACATGGAGAAGCTGTAGGAGAGCTTTCATGCATGTAATTTGTAGCTAATTATTATTTTTCTCAGTAAAATGTACCATAAGTATCACTGTGATAGCTTTAAAAAGTTGTGGAATTGGGTACTTTTGTAGTTCTCTTCTATACTCGCAAACTGTAACAAGCGGCCATCTTTCATGTAGGAGGTTTAGGTTGATTAGGCTTGAAAGTCAGTCTGTCACTAACCATTCATCCCTACAAACTTAACCCAAAATGACCTGATCTAACCAGACAACTTAAAAACGGTAATCTATTCCAATTGAACATAACTTACCATAACTTACCATAATTTAATCCAATCTAACTAATTGGAACTATTTTGGAATGAATGAGTTTCGGGGCTGAATCAACCCATTGCCCACTTTTGGATGCAACCACTGACGTCAACAGACTTTAGTGTTCTTGAGTACTGGGTAACATTAATGTTATTTCCACTGTATTTGGGTGTCACAAAATAATGTATTATACAAGCTTTGGTAACATAGTTACTGTAAATGTTATTTCTGCAGAATCTGGGTGTCATAATTTAATGATAAAATTTTGAAAGGTAATCCATGAAACTTCATCATCATTTATATATGGGAGCTCTCGTAAAGTTTTTTCCAAAGAAATTAATATTTTACAGCATGGGCAGCAGCATTTCAAGTTTCCCAGCAAATTTGGTCTTTCATGGGTTATTATTAGCTAATTACTGTATTTTTTTTTAATGTCGTGACACCTGGTGGGATTGCCATGATAATGTCAGTTTAAACATGTACAGTAGGTGTCATGCCAATGAAAGTCCTTATTATATTTAAAATACCATCAGATGGAGCTATTTCGGACATTTTTGGCCTTTATAAAAACTTTTAGCTACAGAGAACACATTGTAAGTAACATAAGATCCTCGTTTATTCCATGTACCTAGAACAATGTTTTGAGAATAAATTGGTGCAAAGGAAAATATTCTATGATGAAAGCTAAAATTTTGGCAAATTTTAAAAGCAACACCTCAGAAAATCTTGGCTCCAGGACTTTCAGACAATACCTTAAATTTTCATTTAAAATGCCCGTTAGCCAAACTATTTCTACAAACATTAATGTTGTATAATATTTAAATGAAGTATAAATGTACTGAAAAAAACTTGAAATGAAATTTTTAAAAGTTGTTATGAATTAAATTTTTAATGAAAATCTATCGATCTATATATTGCCAGATGCCTCAATCCCGTTCGGGGTGGCCACAAACAAATCCCCTCCACGTCGCCCTGTCCCTCGCCATTTCACTGCCCTGCTCCCAACTCACACCCCCCTCATATGCCTCTCCACCCCATCCCTCCATCTCATCGTCGGCCTCCCCCTCCCTCTCTCCCCCTCCACCACATTCACATACACTCTCTTCGTCAGTCTTTCACCCTCCATCCTCTCCACATGGCCAAACCACCTCAGTGTATTCCTCCTAACGCTTCCTGTCACATCCACATCCACGGCCAGAGGCATTACCTAAATAAGTATCTTTGAATGAGTCAAGCTCGGTACCAGGTTAGACTAAATGATTTTTCATTATTAAAAGGAAAAGAAATAATAAGTTTAAATAAGACTAGTTTAAACAACAAAGAACCACGATGCGTTGAGTCAGCTGGGTTTGTTTACCATACAACAGCAACACGCGGAAGTGTAAGTACATACTCTTCATTTAGTATTACAAAATGGATACATACTTCAGTAAAACAAATTTGGAAAAGAAAAAGGATAAAAGTAAAAAGCAAAATGATGATTTCTACCAAGAACTGGTTGAAGTGGAGACTCACAATAGACTGGTTGAACGTGTACACAAACTAGAAATGGCTTTCAAAAATGAAATTGATGAAATAAAGAAGCAAATGCACTTGCAAAAGGAAGAGATAGAAAAACTGGGAAGGGAGGCCAATAAGAAAGACACAACCATCAGTGAACTAACAGTGGAATTGAATACGCTTAGGAAGAAAGTGAGTGAAATGGGAAGTACAGTAGTTAATCACGAGAGTGTTATGGGAGAGTTAAAAAATGACACAGAGACAATTAGACAAGCAAGCAGTCTTATGGACCAGAGCAGTGATATTGAGGAGAAGATAACACAGGTGAATGAAGCTGTGCAAAGCTACAAAAATGATGTAGAAACCACGTATGCTGAAATGGTGAAAGTAAAGAAAGACTTAGAAACAAGGGTGGAGGAAAAAAACATTAAAAAGGAAATGAAAAGAATAATCCAAAACAATCCAAAGTTAGTCAGAGATTAAGTAGAAATAAATAAATCAATAGTAATCACTGGTATAGAAGAGGAAGAAATTAAAAACAAAATCACTAGAGACAAAAAGGAGATGGCAAATGTAATGAGCTTACTGAAAGAAGTATCAGAGGAAATCTGTAGTAAAGACATAGAGGAACACAAAAGGTTAGGGAAATACGAGAAAAGCAAGACAAGACCTCTAAAGGTGACTTTCCAGAGTGTAAACACTGTGGAAGAGATACTAAAAAATGCAAAGAATCTTATGGAAAAAGAGGGGTTCAAAAATGTATGGATAAAAAGATGCCTAACACAAGAGGAACTGGAATTACTGAAAGAGAAAAGGGAGGAAGCAAAAACAAAAAATGAGGGAAGATCAGAAGAGGAGAAGAAGAAATTTTTTTACAAAGTAATAGGATTGCAGGTACGAAAGTGGTACACAAACAGGATGGAAGAAAAAGGAGGAAGTTAGTAGAACCATGTCATGACAGGTATATAAACAAGATGATAAAGTTGATGTACTCAAATGTGGATGGAATGGTATCTAAATTACTTGAGATGAATGATTATGTCAGAGAAAATGAACCACAAATAATATGCCTAACTGAGACAAAATTAACACCAAGGATATCCAATGACATACTAAACTTAGAGGAATACAATATATGGAGAAGAGACAGAAATTTAAAAAAAGGAGGAGGAATTATAATATTAACTAAGAAAAATCTAAAAGTCAAGGAAATAAACCTAGATATACCATCACAAGTAGAACTGATTGCAGTAGAGATCGACACATCTGAAGGTAAAGTAATTGTAGCCAATTTGTATATGCCACCCAGATCAAACACATGGGAAAGAGACGAATATGAGGACCTGGCAGAGAGTACAATTCAGAGTATAAGATCCTTGCTACATAAAATGGAAGAGAAATTGGAAAGAATTATAATAACTGGGGATTTCAATACAAATATAAATTGGAATACTCTAGATATAAATAGCCAAGAAAGCTGTTGGGACGAAAAGCTCCTGGATCTCGTACAAGAGTTTTTCTTAACGCAACATGTGAGGGAAACCACTAGAAAAAGAGGACTTGATGTATCTTCAGTGCTAGATCTAATATTTACTAGGCAAGAAAATGACATTGACAGTTTAATATATCACCCTCCAGTTGGCAAAAGCGATCATGCAGTACTAAATTATAACTTCAGGATAGCATATGACATAGTAAACAGCAATGACAGTTACAAAAAGAGACTAAACTATAAAAAGGGAAATTATCAAGACCTAAAGAAGTATTTCTTAGGAGTTGATTGGGAAAATGAGCTTAGAGGACAAGATTTAAATGCTGTATATAAAAAATTTTGTGAATTTTATGAAATAGGAGTCCAGAAGTACATCCCACAGCACAAAGAAGCAGATAAGAAAATACAGAAATGGTTCAATACAGAATGTAAAAAATCAAAAGAAAGAAGAGATTTGTTGTGGAATAGATACAGAAGACACAACAGTGAAAGGGCGTATAATAATTACAAACAGGCAAGAAATGACTATACAAGAATAAGGAGGGAAGCCCAAAAACAGTTTGAGGAGGATATAATAAATAAAAGTAGTGATCAACCAAAGCTGTTTTACAGCTATATCAGAAGCAAAACCAAAGTAAAAGATATAATACAATCCATCACGGACGAGGGAATCACTTATACACAAGAGAAAGATATTTGTGAAGCACTAAATAAGAATTTCCAATTAGTTTTTACAGAAGAAAAAAATTTTGAGAGAGAATATGTGGAGCACGCATGTCCACACATACTACCAGATATACAAATAGCAGAAAAAGTAATACAGGAGGAGTTAAGTAGATTAGACAGAGGAAAAGCAAGTGGTCCTGATGAAATTTCATGTTGGGTGTTACGAGAATGTGCAAAAGAGTTAAGTAAACCATTATTTTTAATTTTCAAGAAATCCTTGAATCAAGGGAAACTACCTGATATTTGGAAAAAAGCAAATATAGTCCCCTTATTCAAGAAAGGAAATAGACAAAATCCTCTCAACTACCGACCAGTATCACTGACCAGTGTTGTAAGCAAGGTATTAGAAAAACTTATAAGAAAAGCTTGGGTAAATCATCTAGAAGAACACAGTATGATAACAGAAAGACAGTTTGGTTTCAGAAAAGGAAAATCATGTGTTACTAATCTGTTGAGCTACTATGACAGAGTAACAAACACAATACAGGAAAGGGAAGGATGGGTGGACAGTATTTATTTAGATTTCAAGAAAGCTTTTGACACAGTACCACACCAAAGACTTTTATGGAAGCTGTACCATCAAGGAGGAATTCGAGGCAAACTGTTTTGTTGGATGCAAGACTTTCTCATAAAAAGAGAAATGAGGACAGTACTAAGAGGAAACTACTCATCATGGAAAGAAGTGACTAGTGGAGTACCACAGGGTTCGGTGCTGGCACCAATCATGTTTCTAGTGTACATAAATGATATAAACAGTAACACTGGAAATGAGAGCTATCTGAATATGTTTGCAGATGATGCAAAAATACAAAGGAGAATTACTAGCACAGACTCTTGTAGGGAGCTACAAGAAGAATTAAATAAACTTCATGAATGGAGTAGTACATGGCAAATGGAATTCAATGTGGACAAGTGTCATGTAATGAAGTTTGGTAAAAGTGGAAAAAGACCTGATTGGGATTATAATTTAGGAAATAAAACCCTATACACATCAGAAAGAGAGAAAGACCTAGGTGTGATTATCAATAACAGACTATCTCCGGCTGACCACATCAGCGAGAAGGTACGGAACATGTATACACTGCTTGGAAATATGAGAATAGCATTCACATACATAAATGAAGACATGCTAAGAAGGATAATAACATCATTCATTAGACCAACCCTGGAATATGCATCAATAGTCTGGAGTCCTCATCTCAAAAAGCATATAGACAAGATTGAAAAAGCTCAAAGGGCCGCTACAAGATGGATACCAAGCTTAAGGGACCTAAACTACGAAGAAAGACTAAATAAACTGAATCTACCAACACTACAGGAGAGAAGGAAATGAGGTGACATGATAATGCTATATAAGTGCATATCAGGAAAGGAGAAAATAGACATAAATGATTACTTAACATATGGAGAAGCATCAGCAAGAGGACACTGCAAAAAACTGCATAAGAAGAGAGGTGATAAAGACGTAAGGAAATTCAGTTTCCCAAACAGAGCAATTGATCAATGGAATGCACTACCGAATGAAATAGTGTGTGCCAAAACAATTCACAAATTTAAGGATATGTACGATAAATATGGTTTAAGACACGGGACAGTACGAGCTTGACTCATTCCTGTAAAGATACAATTAGGTAAGAACAATTAGGTAAGAACCACAGCTCTCCTTTATATCCTCATTTGTCAGCCTGTCTCTCCATGTGACTCCACAGGCTCCTCTTAAATATCTCATTTCCACTGCTCTCACTCTTGACTTGTGTCCTTCCAACAATGTCCAAGCTTCACGTCCATACGTTAGAGTTGGTATCACAATATTGTCATGTAGTAACTCTTTCACTTCCATGCTCACTTCCCTGTTTCTTATCACTGCTTTCAAGGAACCAACAACCTTTCTTCCCTGCTGTATCCTTTCAAGCACTTCACCCTCCAAACCTCCATCCTTACTCATCACACTACCCAAGTACTTGAACGTACTCCCATTGTCCAATTCCTCGCCATCCAACCTCGCTGTACATTCACTGACTTCACCTCTCTCAAAGACCATAACTTTACTCTTCCCTACATCCACCTTTAGATTCTGTTTCTTACACACTCTCCCAGACTCATCCACCAAGCCCTACATATCCCCTTCATCTTCACTAAACAACACAGTATCATCTGCAAACAACAGTACAGGGAGTTTCCAAACACTACCCTCTCACCAGGGCTACTCCAGAATCCACTACCCTACCTTGTACCTCTTTTATTACCCCATCCATGTACAGATTGAACAACCATGGAGACATAACACATCCCTGTTTCAACCCAATCTTCAAAGAGAAAAATTCACTCATTTCACCATCCACACTCACTGCAGCCTTAGCACCATTGTACATACTCTTCACAGCATTCAGTAACTTCCCATCTACTCCATATATTCTTATTACTTTCCACAATCCTTGACTATCCACCCTGTCATATGCTTTCTCCAAATCCATGAAAGCCGCATACAACTTCTTTCCCTTCTCTAGAAACTTTTCCACTAAAGATCTAAGAATGAGTATCTGATCTACACAACGTTTTCCCTTCCTAATGCCTCCCTGTTCTTCTCCAACTAATTCCTCTGTTCTTTCTCTAACTCTGTCAATAAGTATCGTACCATACACTTTTCCTATTATACTAAGAAGACAAATGCCCCTATGATTACCACACACACTTATACTCACATTACTTCCATCTCTATGTTCAACAATTCCTTAAAGTGTTCTCTCCATCTGCTCACTTTTTCTTCCTTCTCCACTAGTAATCTACCATTTTTATCTTTCACTCCCCTGCTAACTTCACTTCTGCCCTGTCTTACTGTCTTCACCTCTTTCCAGAACATTTTCTTACTGTCCTTTCACTTTACACTCAAATTCTTTCCAAATTCCTCATCCACTCTCTTACTCTCTCTTACTTATCTTTTCACCTCTCTCTTTCTTTCTACATATAACTCTCTCTTCTGCCTCTCAACTTCTTGCACGCCCCTATTTCTCATCGTTTCATTGTATGCTTTCTTCTTTTTTGCCACAGCCTGTCTCACCTCTTCATTCCACCACCCTGTTCCTTGCACCCCCCTCTGTCTTCTTTTCATCCAACACACCACATCACATGCTGCATGTATTTCTTCTGTGAATATCCTGCACACACCTTCCACGTCCCCCATCTGCTCCAATTCACATTTGCCCAATTGTTCCTCCACTTCTCTCTTATATTCTGCCTTTTTCTCATCCTCTTGTAACCTTTGCACTCTCCTTGGAAATACTTCTTCTTCCTCTCCTTCCCTTCTTCTGTTTCTCCATCTTATTTGGATCTTGATTCTGGCCACCACCAAGTAGTGGTCAGAAAGTCCACTTCCCCAACCTCTATAAGCTCTTGCATCCATTACACATCTTCGCATCCTTTCATCCACACGCACATAATCAGTCATTGCCTTCCTTTCATTCAGTTCACCACCCACCCTTCTCATCACTCACCATGTATACCCGTGGATCATTTTATGCCTGAAGAGGGTATTGGCTATCACCAACCCCCTCCCAGCACAAATGTCCACTAACGCATTGCCATTCTCATCTATCTCAGCAGGCACACCCCACTCACCAACTATTCCATCCACCTTCACATTCCCTACTTTACCATTCATATCACCGATCAAAAACACTCTCTCATTCCTTCCAAACTTTTCCATGCATACTTCCACATTTGTCTAGAACTCTTCTCTCTGCTTGCACGATCTTGCGTTGGTGCTTACATGCACACAATTGCGCACATTTGTATTCCAACTTTCAATCTTACCCGCACAATCCTTGACCCAACTGATCCTTACTCTCTTATGTTCTTCGTCCATCTTTTATTCACAACTATACTCACTCCTTCTTTTGCCCTCTCACTGTCACCTACTTCTGCACATATACCCTATCCGTACTCCCATTCTCTCACACTCTCACCTCTCCATTTAGTTTCAGTTACTCCACATACATCAACTTTCGCACCCTCAGGCACCTGGACAATCTCTCTCTCTTTCACCTCATCATTCGCACCTCTTACATTCCATGTTGCAATTACCATGTCCTTTGGCCGGTCCTGGGTTGTCATCTTTTGGGCAGTCCTTGTCTGAGGCTTCTTGTTCGTATTTTTAGTTAGTTTTTTTCTGGGGACAAACCCTCCGCCAACCTTTTTAGTCGCCTTGTACGACAAGCAGGGATACTGAGGGAGTATTCTTGAAAAAAAACCCTACCCCCAGGGGGTATATAACGAACTGTTATTTATTTATTTATTTTTTAATTAATAAAACAAGATTAATTATAGAATGACAAAAATTACACTTAATGCATACAGTACCCTATAGCTACAGATGACTACTCAGTTTTCAGGTCAGAGAAATCTTGACATTTGAAGAGAATTGTAGTGTTTAAGGCAACTATTAGAGGAGCATTTTTGTCAATCTGATCCTCGGATGTTTCACTGATGTCAGCCACGTTAAGTTTTTTTAATGGAATGAAAGGTTGCATGTACCTCGATGGCACTTCAGTCTTTCTGTAGTAGTTAATCAATAAAATATTCACCTGCTGAAAATCTGTCTTGAGAGTCCTCATCCAATGGGACAGCATCTGGGTCATCAGGGTCTTTTTGTGCCTCAGGAAGAGGAAATTGCTCCAGGATGCACCAATGAGCCCTGCTACCTTCTTCAGAGCCAGATGATGATGATGACCTTTCATGTCGCTTACTGATTCATCTTAGAGCTGCAGTACCAGTGGTGCTGGGTTGTGCAATGTCCTTAGTTGTTACTGTTCGACCAGCAGGAACATTTAACCTTTCTCTTTGTTGTAGGCTTCTTTGTGCCTTTACATGTTTCCTTGGTGTGTCCTTTTGGTTGTTCCCATGCTTATTCAGTAAACGAGGTGGATTGAACGGGTAAATACCACAGGCCTGAAATCCTGCCTTGATTAACTGGCGGCGGCTGAATCGGTAGAGAGGCTGCCTGTAATCCTAATGGACCCAGGATCGAATCCTGGCTGGGACAGGGAACAGTTTAAGGATTTGAATTTCTTAAAAAGCAGACTTTCCTGATCTACCAGATGACCCGCCGACATGTCGTAAAAGTACCCCCGCTAATACCAGTACACCAGTCTTGTATGAGACAGCCCTAGCATGTATTCAATATGGATGGTGGGTATTAGCGCTGAAGTGGTGACATGTGGAGGTATAGGACTACTGGGCCTTGGGATAGGTGACTGCCCCCAAGATATATGGCCGTATTCTTAAACATTCCTTCCCTTGTAGAGGCATGGGAAGGAAATCTTTAGCTGAATTGGTATTCTTAAAAAATTCCTTCCCTTCCTGAGCCGCTTGAAGGGAAAGATTTTTCCTCTGGGCAGCAGAAATTATTGGAAATTGAAGGAATTCCTTGACCCATCTCTTCAAAAATTCCTTCATAAGTTTTGTGCTTTCTGTTGTGATTCATTGTCATACATATATTCAGAATGTTGACGGAAGATACTGTATAATTTTATTGATGCAGTTTACAATGTTGTACTAATGTTTAAGCGCTATTTGTGTCTCTTTAAAAGTGTTACACATGTCGGCTGAGATAATTAACCAGGCATAAACAGAGCAGACGACGTACAGTACTACCTACGATATTCATCCAGTCTTATATGATCTTACACTGACAAATCTTATACATTATGCCAGGGTTGCACGAGGAGCGTTAATTTGCCCAATAAAGGAAAATCTGCTGTCAAGGTCACGTGTTTGGTTCGGCTCATGTCTTCCAGCTGGTAAAAAACAAGTGAGCGCCGCCTTGCGAGTACACAAGACTGACATTAACAAGTGATTCTGACGCTTACTAATAACAACATTAACCCCTAAAACGCGGCTGTGTACGGGCGATCCCCCCGTTGTGGCGGGGTTGTAGCGGGGTCTGAGTACCTGTGGGAAAATATTTGCCAAAAATCATAGATTAACCCTAGAGCATTAAAATTTTTATGGCATATAGTAGTTACATTCAGCTTTCTCCTGAGCCACATGTTGAGCCTTCGTTGACTACCAAAGGACTTGTGAAGACTTGCAAAGTTGGGTAACAAAGTCTTCACTCTCACACCTCCAGAAACCCGGTTTTCTTTCTACCACAGCCTCAATCTGTCACAGTACACTTTATACAACAACGTACAGGTTGTTTGGAATCCGTATTTGTAAATAAGCACTGAAAATAAGGCTAAAATGAACGGAGCGCACGGCCGACATGCAGCGCGGTGGCGATCTTCCCGTCACTATTGTCACATTTGCCTTTTCTTGGCAAAAAACACATATACTACATTTTTTTTCATCATAGGACTTCGCAAACGTTTGCCTGTCACTATTACGGCCATAAAAATCACTGTCACTGCCAGTATTGTGGATTGGGACTGAGGAAGACCAACTCGGCACGAGTTTATTCAGCCTTACAGCAGGCACTTTATTCTCGCTCCTGTCGGCCACTCGCACTTCATTTCTATCGCTCACTTTCACTGTATCTGTTCTTTTTTTTTGCCTTATTCATCAGTGTCACTGTCCAGTGTTATAAAAATAATATTTTCTACACAACAAACTGTCACTGTCAGAACATAGAATAGGAAAATATGCTTTCATCTTCTTACACTGGAGTGACTGTCACTCGCAATACTTATATTATTACTATGTACAATTATTTACACCAAAAAACACTGTCACTGTCAGTGCTTTTACAAGTACATACACTAATTTACACTCATCAGGCTGTCACTGTCAGCACGTAAAAGAAAACTAAACAATATTATCACAGTCACTCTCAGTATTATTTCAAAGAATCTTACCCTTATTTTCAAAATCTACTTAGGCTGTGGTAGTCAAAGAAACACGGGTAAGCACAGAGGGGAACTTTGCACTCTTTGCACTGCAAGGAGGTGCGCCTAAACGTTCTTTCCTGCCTGGTAGTGTGGCTGCACACATGACACCTCCTCAGTGCTTTCCCCCTCTTTGCAGTGGCTGGCAGTGGCTCCAGGCGGTGTCGCTGAAGGTAGGCCATACACTGTAGGCGGTCTGGAGGTGTGTGAG
Organism: Coenobita brevimanus; assembly: GCF_032717465.1. Lineage (NCBI taxonomy): Eukaryota > Metazoa > Arthropoda > Malacostraca > Decapoda > Coenobitidae > Coenobita > Coenobita brevimanus. The sequence continues at coordinate 22,125,981 of NC_136998.1, read as the reverse complement.
GGTGGCGTTTGGGACCTGTAGAAAGAACCTGGCCGTAACGCTGAAGCAGGTGGTAGACACAAGTCTTGGAAAATCGTCTGAGAGAGTAGTTGGCTGGCTTCCTGTTCTTGATTTTATACAGGATGAAGGCGTTCAACATGCACATATCAATCAAGTGCAAGAACACCTTCCTGTACCAACGACGATTTTTCCTCAGGCAGTCAATCTCTCCAATCATCATATCAGACTTGTCCACCAGCCGCATATTGACGTTATAGTCAATGACAGCATCAGGCTTCATCACAGGCTCGCCAGTCCTTCTGTCGACCTTCCCTGTTGCCAGCATTTCCCCCTTGTGTACTGTGGTGAGCATGTTCACAACTCTCTTATCATGCCACCTGATCGCAAGCATCTTGTCAGATTTCTTCAGGTGCACGTCTCCCCGCTTTGACTTTTCAGCCTCGGCGAAGGCAGGGTAATGTGCCCTTTTGCTTCTGACAGTGCCACAGGAGCCGACGCCGTGTTCAGAAAGGTACTTGGCGAGTTTAGGAGCGGTATAGTAATTGTCCGTATACAGGACACGATTCTCGCCAAAGTACTTTTCCAAAAGCACTTTCACCACAGAACCAGAGAATCCAAGGGGGTCAGTCTTATCCAAATCGACATTGCTGGCGGTGTAAATGACGAAGTCAAGGATGAACCCCGTCTTGCAGTCGCACAGCACGAAAAACTTGATTCCAAAGCGGTGGCGTTTGCTTGGAATGTACTGGACGAACCGAAGACGGCCCCTGAACAATACCAAGGACTCGTCAATCACGACTTTCTTGAAAGGGCGCAGGAACCTCGTAAACTTATCCTTGATCATGTTCAGGATTCCCCTCACTTTCCATAATGGGTCAGTTTGGGAAGGCTCATCATTGTTCGCGAAGTGAAGGTAAGTCATCAGCTGCCTAAAACGATCGCGGCTCATGTATTTATTGAAAATGGGTGTTGGGCACAGCTCGTCGGAAGTCCAGTATTCTTCTAACTTGTGTTTCCAGTTGTGCGGCATTAGCAACATCAATCCAATAAATACAAAAAGTTCGCGGATCGTAAGAGGCACCCATGCTGCCATCCGCGACGTGGATGGCGTGGCCGCCTCACCTTCTCCTTCGCGAACTGGAGCACATTGCCCCTCGTACCTGTTTGTCTCGGTACAGATGTGCTCCATAACCTCGTCGTCAAGGAAGGCCAACAGGTAGTCAAGGCATTCACCATCCTCGTCCACAGGGAAGTCAGCCTGAAGTCCACACCCACTGTCGTCAAAGGGCAGATCCTCCGGCACAAAATCTGATCCCTCTGACCACACGAAGGCATCCAGCGTTCCCTGCCTAGGCTGGGAGGTGCTTGGGGCGGCGGGGGGTGAGGCAGGTCGTGTGGGAGTGGGTGAGGCAGGCGAGGCAACAGTATGTGAGGCAGAGGCTATCCCAGGTCGTGTTGGTGTTGTGGTGGTGGTGGTGGGGACATTATCACTGGGCTCAAGGTCACTCGCGGTGGCGTGACTGCCGAGTTGCCCAGTGCGAGTTCCCTCCCTACGAGCTAGCCTTATACTAGGGGACAAAGTTTTTGCTCTACCAACACGAACACTAGGCCTACGAAAACCTCTCAAACGTAATGTTGCACGTTTACTTCCCTTTCTCGATGGTGAAGGAGACTCCGACGACTCAGGAGACAGGGCAGCAGAGGAGGAGGACGAGAGAACAGGGCTGGGAGTACGTGGCGGGCTTGCGGTGGCGTGACGTGGCGTAGGGGACAATGGCGGTGAGCTGGGGTCACCGCTTCTTTTCCGTTTTTCCCCCTTCCCATACTCGAGGCCCCTTCTCACAGGAGCCTTCCCTGCTGAGGTGCTGGGCACTGACACACTCTCCTCCGGCACAGAAACAATCACTTCTGGCCCGGACTCTGCACTGGATTGTGTGTCAGACTCAGCCAGGCTCGACCACACACCGACATCACTGCCATAGTCCATTGAGGCTTTCAAAAGTTCTGAGGCTATTGCAGAGTCACTTAGGCCCTTAGTAGTTCCTGGTAAGGTTTTGAAGGGGGTTGAGGTCACAAAACCCTTTTTCGGAGGACTAGAAGGCACAGACTCGGAAGAGCTCGAGTTCGACATGGTGTCACCGTAGCAGATTTGCGTGGATTGACGCTATTCTGGGGCAAACCGCGCGAAAAAATGACAGTGTGACAACTGGGGAAACAAGCGTTTTCCAATAGCAAAAAGTGCTTGCGAGATGATGGCGCAGATTGACACGTATCAGCTGTCCGCGCGTTGCCATATCGCACGACGAGGGAGGGCCGCGCATCGGTGCGTCGGTGGGTAAAAAAAATGATACTTGGCAACAACCGAGGTCAGTAGTACAAAGGTCGAATGTGCTAAACGTAGCTCACGGGTGGCGGGACTGATAGACAATACCAGCTGGAGCATGCTTGCCCGCGGTTATTCAAAATTAACTCAAATCGCAAACGCGACGATCCGCCGTTCTGCCCTTTGGGCCGACTGTGGCAAATGCGACGATCCGCGTTTTAGGGGTTAAGCATAATAATATTCCTCGAATATAATTTATTATCAAAATATTGTCTTGAGGAGTGAACACCGCTGCAGTGTTGGCCAGAATGGCATTTATAGCTGAATACAAACCAACAGTATGGATGTGGTGGCGACCTCTCACATCTCAAATGTGTTGTGCTTTCATTATCCTGCACTAGATATGTGTGTTTTGATGTATTAGTTCATAAATACAACGCTCCACCATACATATCAGCAGGATGTGTCATTTTAGTTTAACAGGGCTACACACCTGAACATTTTTCCTTCCCTTCCAAGGAAATCTTTAATCATACCGAAGGGAAAGAAAAATCCTTCAAAGGGAAGGAAAAGTTTAGGGAAGGAATTATTTTTAAGAATATGGCCGATAGGCCCTGAGCCTTTGCCCAGAGTCAGACACATAAAAAAAAAAAAGATTATCTATCTATCTATTGCCAGACACCATAATCCCATAAGGGGTGGCCATTTGACTTTGAGTTATTTGTTTTACGGGGAGGGGCTCTAACCGTCCACCAACCCACTTGCTGACATGTAGGGAGCATGTATGGTTTGGTTAAATGGTTATCACCCAACGTTGTAAATTGTTTTTTGGCTTACAAGGAAACCATGTGGCTTGTCCTTAAAGTAAAGCCACCTGTAAAGGAAAGAAAAGCATTAAGAAGTGACAGGAAAGATGGGAGAAATAGGAAGAGAGGAGGGCAGGCACAGAAAAAGAATGATAAAGGCTAAAGAAGAAGTAGGCAGCATTACATCAAGTGAGTGGATGATGGTTGCCACCATCTTCCACAAAAAAAAAAAAAAAAAAAAAATCATCCATTCATTGCGACACCATGTATCCCAAACGGGGTGGCCAAGGGCTTAGAGTTAATTGTTTTACAGGGAGGGGCACTAATCCTCCACCAACCCCACTTGACACGTAGGGAGAACGTTATGCCAACAGCATCTGGTGTTCCCAGGCAGTCACCCATCCAAGTACTAACCAGACCCAACGTTGCTTAACTTCACTGATCGGACGGGAAGCGGTGTACTCAACGTGGTATGGCCTCATTAATACAATACTCAGAGCCCAAAATTTTTTTTAGAAAATCAAGTTTTGTGACTTCAACTAAAATGTGAAGTGACATCATTGTCTGTTATTGTACCTTAAATTCAACAAATTCATTACCCACAACATAGTACAGATGTGAAGGAGAATATAGTACTTTACTGTATAACATGAAAAGAGTGGAACAATGATGATACTGACAGTATTTATCATATCACCATCACATATGAATGCTGGGTGAACACAGTATTTGGTAGGCAGTTTATAAATAAATATTATGGGATCACACTCATAAATTCTACAGCTAACACAAGGCGGGAATTAAGGAAACTTACCTAAGGGTCTCTGATGTTTGGAGAGATTTGAATTAAATGGAAAAGGATATACCTGTACCTGGATCTAGCTTGCTTCCTGCATAACAGGAACTATACAGTGGCTTGCAAAAGAAGCAGTGGAAAGTGAAGTTGCCTTGTCTCCAAAATAAATACTATATAACAATGGAATAAAAAGCTTGTTTTAGAATTTAAGGAGATCAACGTCGGCTGGTACCTCCAAACCCTGATGTTGCTCTAGCCCCTCCTCCACCACTGCGGTGGGCTGCTCCACCACCACCCCAACTTCCGCCACCCCATCCTCCACCTCCCCATCCTCCACCACCCCAAGGCCTGTATCCATCATAACCGCGTCTCCCAGTGTTGCCTAGCATGTAGCCCAAGAAACCACCAATTAATGCCCCTGTCCAAAAGCCTCCAGCTCCACCCCCATTCCCAGCCCCTACATGCATTCCACTTCCTCTTCTCTGTCTTCCAGCACTCTTCTCCATATTCTAGCACTCTTCTCCATATTCTCTTTATTGGTGCATAGACAGCCACATCTAAAGGTTGTAATAAGTGGGTAGAATTTGGTGGGAGAAACACTAACATTACATTATGTTTGTTAAAGAGAGACAGGACATCATATGAAATGTGTGAGGGCAGATTATCCCCCAATAAAACTTTTGTTTCATTTGGTGGTAGCGTTTTGATGTAATGAATCCACACGTCTTGACCTATTCAGAGAAAATGTGATTGTCAAACAGCCACTGGTTGTGCAGTTATAGTGACAGGTTCTTGGACTTCCTGTAGTCCATGTAACCATGAGACGCACAGCCTTGTAGACAACGTACAGGGCAAGCTTTTGTCCAGCTGCAGTGCTGGTGAATATGATGGAAATACAGTAGTCTCTCATTTATCTGGACGTGTTCGTTATGTGGACGCTGGACTTTGACTCTATTAAACCATTATCCGAATTGACTTGTTATTATCCGGATGTAAAAGTCCTTGAAAACTTCAGCCAACCAGCCAACATGTTCAAACATTCGGTATCGTGGCTGCTGGGCTCAAGCCGTGAGCGAGAAGTAGTTCGTAACCCACAACCATAGCTAAAATGTCCGTCTGCCCTTGTACTAAATGGTCAAAGCTGCTCGCTCGTCCGATCACTCCCAATGAACCTCCAGCACCCGAGTAATATGACTGTAACCCTCACACGGTGTCAAAACGTCCGTACCCATCCCCACCGAATGTCCAATATTGTGCTGCTACCGGGCTAAGTCCTTCCCAACTGCCACCACCATCGAACACAGACCACAAGCCACGTGTACACGTTCGGTGACAATGGCTGCTGCCTCTCTACAGAACGTCGAAAGTCCCCCGGTCACCGTGAGTTGTGTTTCCGCATGGCCACTCGGCGTCTAACAGACCGCAGGCCACAAGTAAATGTACAGTAAAAGAACCTGTCCGCCTGTTGACAGAAGGGGGAGAATCCTACCCACAGCCTTGCTTCTCCCCCCCCCCTCTCATCCCTCCTCTATACCTTCTCAGCTCCCCCCTCACTCCCTCAGTCTCGGCCCCAACCCTCCTCCGTGGTGAAAACACTGACTTGTGAGTTTTCCAAGTTTTTTGTTATTTATTCGACTACTATTGGTTGTATTGAAGTTCCGCAAAATCCACAAGAGAGCTCATTAAATTCTACATGTAGACATGCAAAATTTTGCACTAGGATGGTGGGAAGTTATATGAAGGTAAGTTTACTCCTGAACACTTTATTCTTGCTCCATTTCTCTACTTTTACTTATCAGTTTTATGTGTTTCAATTAGCTTATCTTATAGTATAATCACCAGCAATAATGATGGTATACTATTTATATATATACAATAACCGATTTCCAGTGACATATTTGGCCATGGAATTTTTTTTGTGACCTAGGAGCAATCACTTGTCACAGATAACTGATTTTCAATGTCTTCAGTTCTTTTTGTGGATTTTTGTTGGTAATGCATTGTTTTCTTGATGTTTAGCATTAATATGGATAATCCTGTGTGTGTTTTGATGTCTCAGAAGGCAGAATGACCAGAAAAGTGTCAAAATTAGGAGGGGTACTGTATATACAGTAGTATACTGTAGGCGCGAATGGAAGTGTCGCCGCCTCACCTCTACCTGTTGTGTTTGCCTGTAAACACAAAAGTATGAGGAAATAATAAAAAAGCGGATACTCACCTAATTTAGTACTGTACTTTGTTGGGTAGCCTCGGCTCTTGTGAACCTTAAATAGTCTCCTCAGCATCGAGTCCACAACTCTATGGATGAAATTTGGGTCAGTGTTGTCCCAAATCTTCCTAATGACGTCCTGAAGCTTGGGCACGGATGATATGTCACAGTCACGCAATTCACTCTTAATCTTAGACCAAATGTTTTCAATATGATTGAGATCCGGGCTGTTTCCAGGCCACGGATTAAAATGTGGCACTAAGCAATCATTCAACCACTGCACAACTGACTTAGCACTATGACATGGCGCACCATCCTGCAGGAAAAAATGGCCTTACACTTTCTCATGTACTCTGGAAGCTTATCACACAGCAACTCCAAAAAATTTGCTTGGTTCATTCGCATATTCTTAGGCAAGAATACAAGTTCTCCCATCCCATGGTAAGAAAATGTTCCCCACACCATCACAGAGTCAGGGTGTTTGACAGTGTGCCGCATGTACCTTGGGTCCAGAGGATCACTGCCTCGACGCCTATACGCATACTTGTGCTGGTTGTTAGTCACAAAAAAGGTTGACTCATCACTCCATAATACTTTTCTTCACTGGTCAAGAGTCCAACCTCTGTGTTTCAGTGCAAATTTAACCTTGTTACGACGTTGGAGCTTAGTTACCCACGGTTTAGGCAGCTCGCGCAGCACTTGAAACCAAGTCTCTTGTGTACATTATCCTGACTAGTTCGTATGGCCACTCCTGATAAGAGTCTGGGATTCCAAACCTTCAGTTCACAGGCAGTAAGGGTGGGATTGGCCTCCAGCTCCCGCTTCAAAATGTGCAGGGTACGATCAGGCACCTTATGCTTCTTCCCGGGCTGTGGCTTGTGCGAGGGTTGCTGGCTAGCAACACCCTCCCTGATTTTCTTCACCCAACATTGGGCTGTCCTAACCGATATCCCAATGTTCTGAGTGATCTCCTTCGTTGTTTTGCCCTCCTTATGAAGTGCACACACCACTGATATCTGTGCAGGTGTCAAATTAGGCTTGGGAGGCATAGTGGGCGTGTGGGCGGGCAGGATAGGTCAGCATTGCAAGCTGAAAATGTGGCCTAACTCGGCTCTCTCACGCACGTACGTATGACCCTCACAGAGGCAAAGAGGGCACTGAGCTGGTCTTGCCTGAGTTGTGGGTTGTCATTGCATGGACACTGTTGCCAGACTTATGATCAGCTGGGTAGCATGTGAACTTGAGGGAGTTGTGAAATTGTGCGAATGAAAGTGGCGGCGACACTTTCATTCGCGCCTACGGTATAGGTCTGGTGTTTTTTGGTTTTCTGTGTTTCTTTTTTCATGATTTTCTTGGTGTTTAGTATTATTACGGATATTCCTATGTGTGTTTTGATGTCTAGGCTAAATATGGCAGATTGACCTGAAAACAGTGCCAAAAATAGGAGGGTTACTGTACAAACAATAGTGTATAGGTAGGATGTTTTTTGGTTTTCGGTGTTGTTTTTTCATGGTTTTCTTGGTGTTTAGCATTACTTTGAATATTCCTATGTGTGTTTTGATGTCTCAGTATGGCAGACCTGAAAACAATACCAAAATTAAGAGGGGGTACTGTGCATACAGGACCGGTAGTGTTTAGGGATGGTGTTTTAAGGTTTTCATTGTTTTTTTGTTGGATGGTTTTCTAGGTGTTGAAAATTATTTTGGATAATCCTGTGTATGTTTTGATGTCAGAATGTGGCAGAATGACCGGAAAACTTTGCCAAAATAAAAAAGGTGTATTGTACTTGCAGTAGTGTATAGGTACAGTAGGGTGTTTTTAGGTTTTCATTGGTATTTCTGCATGGTTTTCTTGGTGTTTAGCATTACTTTAGATATTCCTTTGTGTGTTTTGATGTCTAAATATGCCTGAATGACCAGAAAACACTGCTAAATTAAGTATAGGTACTGTACAAATAGGTTAGGTATAGGTTGGAGGTTGGATATAGGTAGGGTCTGGATATGGTAGGGGAATAGTTTTAATTATCTGGATGTTGCCACTAACTGGACACGCCTTTGGCTCTATTATGTCCGGATGAATGAGGGATAACTTTGTTAGTCTTGCTTATGTTCATAATCCTCTCTGCCTACTTGATTCCTCTACTGAAGAACTGCATTTTTGATATGGGATCATCCTGTAGGTTTGTCTCATTGTAATTTATGGTGTTTGATGGAGGAATGCCAGACAAGGAGTCTTCTAGGTGGGAGAAGTAGTCTTGAATTTGCTCTTGGTGGCGGCGGCACGTTTTCAACTGATATTCTCACAGTGTCTTCTGGTAAGAATATGGCAGTTCCTCTTATAAAACCCAGCAACCCAGTCCTCCCCTGGTAGGTTGCTGTTGAAAGGCACAACCATCTTGGCTGTTCTGTCCAGATGTACTGTAACCGTACTTTAATGAAATTCTGTAGGTCATTGGAGTCATTTGCCGGGCTATAGTCCCCAAGAGTTGCTACATTTTGGGCAATTGCTTCTTCCTCTTCCCTTGTTAGTGAAGTTCAACCCTTCAGTTGTGGCCTTCTTTCTGTCTAAGATTGTGCTGCTGGGCACAGTAAACTCGATGGCAGCTTTGCGAAGTCATCCATTCGTCCAGAACAGCTTGAACAGCTGCATTAAGGTTCTCTTGAGAGTAATTCTAAAACTGCAGCCCTCTCCATGGCTCTCTTCTTGTAATTTCTTACCATCTGTAGACAGATAAATTAGAAAAAAAAAAGGCCATTGTAAGTTCCAAGGAGGTGCAAAGTTGAATAAACTGAAAATGCTTCAGCAATTGTGTCACTGTCTGACATAGCTCCTGACTTTTATGTACAGTATTTTGTTTACGGAGGGTAATTATTGATCAAATTTGTTAAAATATTGGGTACCAAACCTTAATATGTTATAAACCTCCAAAAAAAATTTGGTTGTTGCTGGGTGTCTGTAAGTCGGCTATCTGCACCTTAATATTTTCTCACCAGTTCTGCAAGAAAAACAATGCCATAAGAACGAAATGATAACGACAAAAGAAAAAGGGACTAAAACAAAGAGTAGAAAAATAACAGCTTCACAGGATTAAAGTACAAAGCATACAGCATATTTGAAAAAAAAAATGAACATGTAATTTAAGAGTGAATTTTTTCATAAATTAAAGAAAAAAAACATGCAACCGACGGTCCGCTGTCCGATATAGCCCCGGTAGTCAGAAATAGTCCCGACTGACGGTATTTCCCTGATTATAATAAGGACATAGCTGTGACTGAAGGGAGGTGGAAGGTTATAATATCCAGGCTGAGGTAGTGATGGCTTGGACCATGAGTAAGGAAAGGAATAGTTCTTGATGTTTATGGTCTGGTGGCTAATGAGAGGGAGGAAGCAAATGCTGATTCTTGTTCTTTTCCATGTCCTCGCATCTGTAAATGCTCGGATGCTCAGGTTTTCAGTGCATACATTTATATTCTTTGTGAATTAACTTTGTTAAATTAATATTCTGTGTGCAGATTAATTTGTAAATTAAGGTAAACTTCAAGGAGACATGAACCTATCTCTTAAATATTAACAAAACTTTTTACCTACTATATCTTTGGATGTATGTGGGTTAACTGAAACTAAATGGAGAGGTGAGAGTGTGAGAGAGTGGGAGTATGGATGGGTTATGTGTGCAGGAGTAGGTGAGAATGAAGGGTCAAAAGAAGGAGTGTATATTGTTGTGAGTAACAGATGGAAGGAAAATATAAGAGAATATGGATCAGTTGGCTCGAGGATTGTGTGGATAAGATTGAAAGTTAGACTACAAATGTGGGCGATTGTGTGCATGTATGCGCCAACACAAGATCGTGCAAGCAGAGTGAGAGAAGAGTTTTGGACAAATGTGGAAGCATGCATGGAAAAGTTTGAAAGGAATGAGTGGGTGTTTTTGATTGGTGATATGAACAGAAAAGTAGGGAATGGGAAGGTGAGTGGAGTGTGCCAGTGGGGTGTGCCTGTAGAGATGGATGAGAATGGTAGTGCTTTAGTGGACATTTGTGCTGGGAGGGGGTTGGTGATAGCTAATACTCTATGATCCACAGGTATACATGGCGAGTGATGAGAACGGTGGGTGGTGAACTGAATGAACGGAAGGCAATGATTGATTATGTGTGTGTGGATGAAAGGATGAGACGGTGTGTAATGGAGGCAAGAGTATATGAGGCGCTGAGTTCATTACCGGGCTAAGCGCCAAAATGGCCGCCAAGCACCTACACTCACCAACAAGTAGCTAAACCATCCCTCTGAAAGTTGGAAGTAAAAAAGTGCCAAGAAACAACCTACAAAGGGGTCAAAATCCTGGTTAAGTAGATGAGGAATTTGGAAGGAACTTGAGTGTAAAGTGGAGGGAATGTAAGAAAATGTTCTGGAAAGAGGTAAAGAAAATTAGACAGGGTGCCAAAGAAGTTAGCTGGGGAGTGAAAGATAAAAATAGCAGATTACTAGTAGAGAAGGGAGAAAAAGTGAACAGATGGAGAGAACACTTTAAGGAATTGTTGAACATAGAGAATGAAAATAATGCCAGTATTAGTGGTTGGGGAATGGCTGGGAGAAGGAGGGATGAGAGAAGGGAGGAAGATATCAGTAGGATGGAAATTGTGGAAGCAATGAAGAAAGTCAAAATGGAGAAAGCCTTAGGAACTGATGGAGTGTGTGGTGAAATGCTGAAGCAAGGGGGAGAGAGATAGTAGTAGAATGGATGTGGAAGATGTGCAGATTGGCATGGGAGGAAAGTAGAGTCTTGGAGGATTGAAAGTCAGGTATAATTATTCCTCTGTACAAAGGAGAAGGGGAAAAAGAAGTATGTGCTAATCATAGGGGCATTTGTCTTCTTAGTGTAATAGGAAAAGTATATGGTAGGATACTTATTGACAGAGTTAGGGAAATAACAGAGGAATTAATTGGAGAAGAACAGGGAGGATTTAGGAAGGGAAAAGGCTGTGTAGATCAGATATTCATTCTTAGATCTTTAGTGGAAAAGTTTCAAGAGAAGGGAAAGAAGTTGTATGCGGCCTTCATGGATTTGGAGACAGCATTTGACAGGGTGGATAGACAAGGATTGTGGAAAGTAGCTTATGAAGAATATACAGGGTAGATGGGAAGTTGTTGAAGACCGTGAAGAATATGTATGAGGGTACTAAGGCTGCTGTGCGTGTGGATAGTGAACTGGGTGAATTTTTCTATTTGAAGTTTGGATTGAAACAGGGATGTGTCATGTCTCCATGGTTGTTCAATCTGTATTATGGATGGGGTTATAAAAGAGATACAAGGTCAGGCAGTGGTTGTCGGAGTGGCCTAAGTGAGAGAGGGCAGTGTTTGGAAACTACCTGTACTGTTGTTTGCAGATGATATTCTGTTGTTAAGTGAAGATGAAGGGGAGCTACAAAGCTTGGTGGATGAGTTTGGGGAAGTGTGTAAGAAACAAAATCTACTGTAAAGGTGAATGTAGGGAAGAGTAAAGTTCTGGTCTTCGAGAGAAGTGAAGTCAGTGAAAGTAGACTGAGGCTGGATGAGGAGGAAATGGAAAATGTGAGTGTGTTTAAGTACTTCGGTAGTGTGATGAGTAAGGATGGAAGTTTAGAGGGTGAAGTGCTTGAAAGGGTGCAACAGGGAAGAAAGGTTGCTGGTTCCTTGAAAGCAGTGATAAGAAACAGGGAAGTGAGCATAGAAGTGAAAAAGCTGCTACATGACAGTGTTGTGATACCAACTTTAACATATGGAAGTGAAGCTTGGACCTTGTTGGAGGGACAGAATTCAAGAGTGAGTGCAGTGGAAATTAATTATTTGAGAGGAGCATGTGGAGTCACATGGAGAGACAGACTGACAAATGAGGAAGTGAAGGAGCATTGTGGTGTGGATGTGGATGTGACAGGATGCAGTAGGGCAAACACAGTGAGGTGGTTTAGCCATATGGAAAGGATGGAGAGTGAGAGACTGATGAGGATAAGTGTATGTGAGTGAGGTGGAAGGGGGGAGAAGGAGGGGGAGGCCAAGGATGAAATAGAGGGATGGAGTGGAGAGGTATAAGAGGGCAGGGGGGCAATGAAATGATGGGGAACAGGGCGACATGGAGGCGATTTCCTTTTGGCCACCCGTTCGGGATTAAGGAGTCTGGCAATAGATAGATAGACCTGTGAATTGATTCAGAGACTATTTAAAGGTATCAGGATACAAAAGTGTGTTTTCCATTATGAACAGAATCCATCAAGAAATAAGGAAAACATGACTATGTACCATAAGGGATAAGTTAGGTTTGAGTAAATTTGGTTAACGAAAATTTGGGTTAGGTATGGAAAAATCAATGTTGATGATGGTGAATTTGCACCAAAATTGGCATTCTATAATGGCATCTTTGTATTCAGTACAGAAAATAGTGGCTGTGTGCTGTCCGGCGCCGTTAGGATATAATCAAAGAAAAAAAAAATCAGTGCTTGAAAATGCTGTAAAAAATTGTGAAAGAATCACACAAAAGGCTTTGGTGTGAAAAGAAATGAAATTAAGAAAACTGCATAAACTGTGGTCCTATGTCTCCATGAAGATTACCTAACTTAATATATGTACACTCAAGGAAACATTTACACAGTACACCCTTCCCGCCCTTGGGTTTTTTTCCCAGATTACATGTCCTGGGGTTAAGTTGAACATAAATTGACTTTAGCATGCTGTTAAAAAAGATATTATTAAAGCTAAGAACAATTGTGGGTCAGGAAAACAATGATCTACATTAGTACTTTACTCACACAAAAAGTAACTGCAAAACTTCCATGCTTTTCTTCATGGTAGATGAAAATGTGGGGGTTCAAATCAATGGGTGGGAATAATCTTGACTGGTGTGTGCCACCCCGGGGTAAACCTGTCCAGCTTCATACAGGCTTGAGATGAAAGCACGATGGGGGAAGCTTGTACAGGGCATATTCTTACAGTCTAGAGATGAACAAAGGATTTCCAATGGATTTTTGGGTGTGGACAAAACTTGACCAGGTGTGCAACCCCAATATAATGAATATTGAAACAAAAGAAATTTTTGGCAAATTAACTGCCTCTCTTCTCACACCCAGTGATTAATGCAAGTAATTAAGTTACTAGGTAATAATTTCAACTAATATATAGCAAGGCTTAGGCTAGATCATAGGTACTGGTACCGGTACTTAGACTGACACCGTCTGCAGAGGCTATGAGAATATGTATTGGTCACTGGCGTTCAGGTCTGGGATTTCAAATTTCTCAGAGATGAATGAATAAATTTGTAGGACATCCTTACCTTTGGTGTTGATTACAGACTTCCTCTTGTTGCTTCCCTGGATGTATTTAAGGTAGGACACATCAAAGTAAGCTTCTGCGTTCTCATTAAATGTGACCTTTTGTATTTGAGCCAGATAAACCTTAAAGCTCCCAGTCATTGTTGGGACTTTCCATCATCATCATCATCATCCGGACCTCCTTTCCCACCCAAGGGCAGGGTGAGGAGTAGCAGTGTGCAGACAGCCCAAATTTGCTCAATTCAATGGGCCACGCTTCCATTCATTCATCATTCAAGCCCCCCAGAAACCTGGCTTTAACTGATATGCCAAAAAACATTCATCACCTTCTGTAGCTTCACAGCTATACTGGGAATTAGTGCGGTGGTTTCTCGGTTGACCAACACCGGCAGGGCTGGGTCGTCTGCACAGGGCCCTCCCGGTCGTCATCAAGCAACTGTGCCACCTCCTGTGTTGCGGTGCCCTAAATCTGCTCGTCAGTGCAGTAAAATTTTCTTTTACAATATTAGGGGACTTCACTCCAACATCAACTCTGTTCAAAATTTCATCCAGTTTGAATCCCCTGATCTGCTATTTTTGACAGAGACACAAGTTAGCTCCACCTCTGATTTAGCTAGATTTAATTTTCCTGGTTATATCTTGATTGAAAATTTCAAACCCAAAGGAGGCGTATGTTGCTTTGCTAAATCAGAAATTGCCGTGGAGGAGATTACTAAATTTAATTGCCCTTATTTTGACTATTCCATATACAAGTTAAATTCTTCTGGTAAAATTAAGTATTTTTGTTGTGTTTATCGTTCCCCTAATGCCGCTCCAGAGCCGAGTTTATTTGACTCTCTGTCTTTGCAACTGTGTCCTCAACATTAATACTGCATCAGAAATTACTATTCTGGGTGATTTTAATGTCCATAATGTCGAATGGCTCACTTATTCAGCCAGAACTGATGACTCGGGTCATGAGTGTGAGCTATTTGCAGACTCATTTAATCTCACCCTGTTAATCAGACAACCCACCCGTGTACCAGACAACCCCGATCAAATTCATCACCTGTTGGACTTGTTTCTAACAACCAATTCAGATAATTATAATGTCGAAGTGAAGTCCCCTCTCGGATCCTCTGATCATTGTCTGATTCAAGCCACCAGTTTAACACCTACCACATCCTTCTGCTCTGAATCTGTCGTAATGACTAAATGACACTACGACAGGGCAGACTGGGAGGGACTTCAAAATTATTTCATGGATGTTCTTTAGACCTCCTATTTCTCCCATGATGCAAATTCCACATTGGGCCACATACAGGATTTCATTAAAGTCGGCATGGAAACATTTATTCCTCATCATAGTTACAGAAAAAGATGTAATTCTCCTAAATGGTTTGACCACGTTTGTGCTTGAGTAACAGAACATAAAACAATAGCCTATAACACTTATACAAGAACCAAAACCAAAGAAGCCTTTAACTATCAAAAAAATATCAGAAACCATGCCAAAACTATTATCAATTTTTCTAAATCAAACTTTCTACATAGACAAGCTAACAAACTACTAAACAATCCAAATGATAACAAAATATTCTGGTCAACCCTTAACTCATTCAAAACTAACTTCACTACCACCTCTTCCATTCCACCTTTACAGTCCCGCAATGGAAATCTAGTAAGTGACCCACGTGGAAAAGTCAACATTCTTGTTGACATTTTTTCAACAAACTCAACCCTAAATACAGAAAATCACAGTATTCCTGTACTTGATTTTGATTCTCCTCAAAAACCTCCTTTCATGATTCACACCAGATACGTCCAAGCTATATTACAGAATCTCTCAGCAGACAAAGCTACTGGTCCAGATGAAATTCCTTCAATGGTACTTAAAAATTGCTCCTCAGTGTTGGCTTCCGTATTAGCAAAATTTTTCCGCTTATGCATCTGTACCTCAAGGTTTCCAGCCTCTTGGAAAGAAGCAAATATCCTTCCTGTTCCTAAAAAGGGGGCAACTTCTGAGCCATCAAACTATAGACCAATTGCAATAACCTCTGTTCTCGGTAAAGTTTTTGAGACACTAATTAACAAATTCATAGTCAAGCATATAGAAATCAATAAATTAATCAATGATCACTAGTATGGATTTAGACAAGAACGTTCAACTGTAGATATTCTTTGCCTTCTTACCCATCAGATTAACAAAACAATAGACCAACACGGTGAAACTCACACAGTAGCACTTGATATTTCAAAAGCATTTGACAGAGTATGGCACCAGGCCTTATTGTCTAAGATGTCACACTATGGCCTAGCATCACTGGTTCTTCTAATTTCTCCTTATCTTCATAATAGAAAAATATGAGTAATGGTAGGTGGAATTTATTCTCAGTTTCATTCCATAAATGCTGGCATACCTCAGGGATCAGTTTTGGCGCCAACCCTCTTTCTCATTCATATCAATGACCTCCTATCTCACGCACAGCCCAGTACACTCTTATGCTGATGACTCGGCCCTTCATAGCTCTTTCACATTTAGTACCTCCTTTACACAGTTTGATATTATAAATTCCCAAATAAACACAGCAATTTCTCTGAACCAGGACCTTTCTAAGATTAATCAATGGGGACAAAAAAATCTGGTCTCATTTAATGCTCATAAAACTAAATACTGTACATTAATTTCTCCAACAGAAAGAATCCCACAGACTCTCACATAATTTTAAATGGTATCAACATTCCCATATCCACTACAACTGATATGCTAGGTGTTACTCTAAACCCTATCCTAAGCTGGACAGATTATGTTAAATCCCTTGCTAAAAATGCTTCTAAAAATTGGGACTTACGTACAGAGTTCGTGAGTTCTTCACTGATGAGCAGATGGCCACAATATACAAAAGTTATGTGCTTCTCAGATCGAATACTGTTCACCACTGTGGAGTGGATGTGGAGCGGTTGCATTGAGGCAGTTGGACAAAATTCAAAATAAAGCCATTAGATTAATCAATAATCCTACCATTACGCAGGACCTTCCTCCATTATCAGTACGTAGAGATGTTGCTTCTTTAGCATTATTTTATCGATATTTTTACTGTAAGTGCTCTGACGAACTGGCTTCAATTGTGCCTCCCCTTCACATTTTCTCCCGAAATACTCGGGCAGCTGGGAGCGCCCATGAACTCACACTCTCTCCCCCGCAATACAGAACCTCTGCTTATCAAATTTCATTTATCCCCAGAACAACTACTCTCTGGAATTCACTTCCTGGGAGTTGCTTCCCACAAACATTTGATACATTTGAATTTAAATCTAAATGTTATAAGTATTTTATGAATGGAGGATGCCTTTAGGCACATGGACTTTTTTTTTTTCCTTTGTTTTTCCTTCCTCCATTCATTAGTAAAAAAAAAAAAAAAAAAAAAAATCTGGACACTGCCACTTTAAAAGGGAGTGCCAAAATCCATGAACATGCACTTCTCCTCACAACATCATCCAGCCAGCTCGATCTCTTGTCAGTTCCCTAGCCTCACCAACTTCCAAACCTCTCTTCCTCACACACTCATCCACCATATCTCTCCACCTTCTCCATGGGCTACCTTGCCTCCTCCCTCCTTCAAATTCGCTCAGATATACCTTTTTCGCCACTCTGTTGTTATCCATTCTCTCCACATGACCATACCATCTCAGTACACTCTTTTCGATTCTGGTGTCCACTGACTTCCTCACTCCACACGTTTCTCGAATCACATTATTTCGTATCCTATCCACCCTCTGTACTCCACATACATTCCTCAGCAGTCCCATCTCCACTGCTCTTACTCCTGACTTTTCATTTTCATGCCACACCATGGTCTCACATCGATATGTTAAAGTTGGCACTAACACTCCCTCATGTAAGCCTCGTGCAGCTGCAGCACTCAAGCCTCCGTTTCTTATCAAGGTCTTCATTGCACCAGCTACTTTTCTTCCTTGTGTCACTCTACTTTCCACTTCTTTTGCACATTTTCCTCTCTTTTCTGTCGCTGTACCCAGGTATTTGAACTCTCTCACCAATTCCAGTCACTCTCCGTTCACTGTGACATCACACTGGGAGTCACCTTCTCTCTCAGTAACCATCACTTTACTCTTTTCTGCATTTACTCTCAAAGCACGACGCTCACAGACATCAGCAAAACTGCACTACCTACAGAGCTCTTGTCCAGTACTTGCAAGCAGTACTGCATCATCAGCATACTGTACATCAAATTTGAGATATTCCATCCATCACCATGGAAGTGAAAAAGTTACTACATGACGGTATTGTGATACCAACTCTAACGTATGGAAGTGAAGCTTGGACGTTGTTGGAAGGACACAAGTCAAGAGTGAGAGCAGTGGAAATGAGTTATTTAAGAGGCGCCAGTGGAGTCACATGGAGAGACAGGCTGACGAATGAGGTTATAAAGGAGCGTTGTGGTGTGGATGTGGATGTGATAGGAAGCGTTATGAGGAACACACTGAGGTGGTTTGGCCATGTGGAGAGGATGGAGGGTAAGAGACTGACGAAGAGAGTGTATGTGAGTGAGGTGGAGGGGGGGAAGAGGGAGGGGGAGGCCAAGGATGAGATGGAGGGAAGGGGTGGAGAGGTATATGAGAGAGGGGGGTGTGAGTTGGGAGCGGGGCAGTGAAATGGCGGGGTACAGGGCGACGTGGAGGCGATTTGTTTGTGGCCACCCCAAACGGGATTGAGGCGTCTGGCAATAGATAGATAGATAGACCATTCATTACCAATGCCATCCCTCTCTCCATTACTCATGCTTTTACTTCTCTCATCACCCCATCCATGTATTTATTGAACAACCACGGGGACATCACACAACCTTGTCGCATGCCCACTTTGATCGTGAACCATTCATTTAGCTGCCCATTAACTGTAACACATGCTTCACTACCATCATAAAAACTCTTGACAGCACCTAGCAGCTTACCATTTACACTGTATGTGGGCAAAACTTTCCACAATCCCTCTCTGTCTACTTTGTCGTATGCTTTTTCCAGATCCATGAGTGCCGTAAACACCTTATGGTCCTTCTCACAAGCCTTCTCTGCTATCTGTCTCACTGCAAATATTTGATCCACACATCCTCTGCCACTCCTAAAACCACCCTGTTTATCACTCACTAGGACTTCTGACATCTCTCTTACTTTCTCTATAATAATTCTTCCATATACCATCCCTATCACACTCACCAAACTTATGCCCTGATAATTCTTGCACTCCTTTCGCTCACCTTTATTTTTGTACAGGGGTACAATCACAGCCTTTTTCCACGCTCCAGGCATAGTTTCAGTCATCCATGCCTTCTTACATATCTCCAACAAGCACTTCATTCCACTCTCTCCACTACACTGAAGCATCTCTGCATACACCTCATCAACCCCAGCTGGGACTTTTACTAAAAGAAAAGCAGATTTAAGTGGCTGGAACTTTTGTTTCTCCTGACAATCACTGGACTTTTTAGCTTTCTTTTTTCTTTTCCCACTGCCTTCAGTGGTACTTCTTGAGTGTGGTTCTGAATCTGTTAACTGGGCACTTATGTCATTGTCCACTTTGTCACTTTCACTTTGTTTATATTTGGTGTTTGATGAGCGACTTGTTGATGGGACTGGATCCTCGCTGTCCACATAGGATGAAGTTGTTATTGTTTCACCTGCTGGAACATCACATCTCACTTGCTTCTTTGCATTCTTGGGCTGGTTCTTGCTGATGAGCATATCTTTGAGGAAGTCAGTCAGTGTGCGGTCAGATTTAGGTGACTGTTGAGTGACTTCACATAGAGGTTGTGGACTTTGGTCATTAACCCGTTAACTGCTCTATACCGCCTGGGCTGTTTCGAGTGCGACTGCTCGATACAGCCCTGGCCGCGCGGGTGCACTTCGAATATAGCACCAGGGTGACCAAGGCCAACACAGGCAAGCATGTTCGAGCCTTCAAAACCAAAACCAAAAACGAAAACGAAAACCATACATTCCAGTAGGGTATCAGACACTTTGATGGTCTTCCACGGCTTTACCAAGGTAAATATTAAGCTAATATTTCATTACTATATACTTTGGCATGTATTCTCTCAATTTCTAAGACAAAATTTGGCGTTTGGGAAATTTCAGTTTTACCCCTATGTCTGAGTACCACAGACACCTTCAAAAATCAGCCGTGAGGAGTTAATGGGTTAAGCCTTTTAAGAAGAGGATTTGCATCCAGTGGTTAGATGCCTGTAGCCCGGAAGTTACTCTTAATGTTTTCCTTGATATTTGCTTTAAATTTGTTCTCATTTAACAGTTCCTTAAGTAGGGATGGAAACGGGACTTTGCTCACAGTGCTAACACTTGGATTTTTCTTCTTAAAATCAAACAGTATATTCTTCCAAGCAGCTTTGAGTGGGCGAAAGAAGGCTACATCAAGGGGTTGAGCTAAATGAGTAGCATTTGGGGGCATACACACAAACAAAATGTTATTTTCCTCACACAGCTTCAAAACATGGTCTGAGAAATGAAAGCTCAAATTGTCTCCTATCAGTACTTTGACACCAGAGATCTTTTTTGCATGTGGAAGAAGACTTGTTTCAAACCACCTCTCAAATGAGTGCATGTCAAACCAGCCACTCTTAGAGTTATAGGTACATATGACAACCATCCTTGCAGCAAGTGTTATTACAACAGGGGTCACCTTTAGGGCCATTTTTTGTCCAGCTGTGATACATATGTTCACTTTTATACAGAACAAATGGTGGTAGAAGTGTTCCACCAGCAGAGCAACAGAACATTAACAAAATGTTGCTCTTGGTGTGATTCATGACTTTTACTTGATAACCTAAATCATGGGGAAAGGAAAAATATGATATTTAAGGTGGCAAATCAGATAAAGAGGGATAATCGGGATATTATAGGTGAGCAGTGTGTGAAGAATGATGAAAGAAGGGAAGTGGTGAACAGTGAGGGTATTAAAGATGCGTGGAGAGAACATTATAGCCGGTTGTTGAATGAGGAGTTTGACTGGGACAGGGAAGGTTTGGAGCCAGCAGATCCAGTGTTTGGCCCTTGGCCTTTGATTGATGCTGCTACTGTGAGTGAGGCAATAGGCAGGATGAAGGTGGGGAAGGCAGCAGGTGTGTCTGGGTTGACTGCCAAGATGTTGAAGGCCTCAGGAGATATAGGGGTGAGGTTAGTCACTGACCTGATAAATATGATTATTTATGAGTGTGTTGTCCCAGATGATTGGCTGAAGAGTGTAATTGTAAATGTGTATAAAGGGAAGGGTGATCCCCTGGAAAGAGGAAATTATAGAGGTATAAAGCTTTTAGATCAGATAATGAAGGTAATGGAGAGAGTTTTAGAAGGTATGATTAGAGAAAGAGTGAATATTGATGAGATGCAGTTTGGGTTTATGCCAGGTAGGGGGACCACTGATGCCATATTCATTGTTCGACAGCTTCAGGAAAAATATATTGGTAAGAAAAGGGATTTTATTTTGTTTTTGTTGATTTTGAAAAGGCCTTTGACATGGTCCCTAGACAGGTGGTGAAGTGGGCAATGAGAAGCTTGGCTTGGAGGAGTGGCTGGTTAGGGTGGTTATGGCTATGTATGTGGGTGCTCACACCCAGGTAAGAGTGAATGGAAATTTGAGTGATGAGTTTTCCATGAACGTTGCTGTGCATCAGGGGGCAGTTTTGAGTCCTATGTTGTTTATCATAGTACTCCACCTGCTCGTGGTGACCTTGCAGACACCCTGTTTTTTTTTTTTTTTTTCTATTTCTGTTTTTTGTGCTTTTTTTCTTTCGGTTTTCTTTTTTTCTCCTAAATTAGGGTGACACAAACGGTGGCGGCGCTACCCAGGTTTATCCCGGGTAGTATTGTATATACGTTTTGCTGTTGTTGTCATTTGTTTTGTTTTTTTGTTCTCCCTTATCATGAGTAAACAACACCAGTGCCCTCGCTGCAGTAGGTCTGTAGCAAAAAGTGCACAAGCACTGAAGTGCGCCTACTGCAGCGAGTGGATTCATATAGCTTGTGAAAATTTGGATGCAGGCAACTATCCATTCATGAAGAAGAGCCACCAGCTGGGCTTTCGCTGGCTGTGTAGCCAGTGTGTTGCACCAGCAGATGAGGTCTTGGCTGGTGGAGGAAGTAGTACCAAGAAGGAGTTTGAAGATAAAGTTATTGGGTTGATCTTTCAAGCAATCAGAGACGTATCAAATAGACTGGAGGCGCTAGAGACCAAGGTCTCATCACCCATGGCGGTCACGCAAGATCAGGCCAAGTCATTTGGAGATGCTGTTCGCGGGTCTCTCATGGGGAGAGGGAAGGATCTGCTTGGGGGCGTGATTGAGATCAGTGCTCATGGCCAGAAAAAAGCCATTCATAGTCAGCATGTACTGATTGTGAAACCAGAGAGTGGCGCTGGTGCCCTGACAAATCAGATGGGACCAGAAGACATCAGAGGCGTACTTAACTCGGTACCGGTTGATAGCTGCCTTAAGACCAAGGCTGGTGGGCTGGTAATGAAGTTTCCATCAGCTGAGGCCAAGGGTGGAGCAACTGGGGTGCTGACTGATCATTTTGGCTCTGAGGGCACTTTTTTGCAATTCAGAGCCAAAGAAAATGTTGGCTAAAATAACCGTGACAGACCTTTCCTCTTCTTTGAATGACTCTGACATCATCCCAGATATTCTGAGAAAAAACCGTAAAAGTAAGCTGCTCATTACGAGGTTGTACCCTCAACCTTCTCTTCACAAGGACAAGGAATGACACCAAAACTGCTGTTTTGAAGATGTCGCCAGAGGTGAGATCCTCCATTGTAGAACAGGGCAATTACATCTACGTGGATCTTACGAGATGCCGCGCTTTCGATAGATTCTGGGTTACACAGTGTCATCACTGTCAAGGCTTTGGTCATACATTTGAGAGATATTCTAGGAAAAGTGATGAACCTAAATGCGTCTTTTGTGCTGGAGCCCATAAATCTGAGGACTGTAGTAACAGAAATTCTCCGAAATGCATCAACTGCTCCTCCTTAACCCTCGGCGTCCCGTCGACGTACTTCCACGTCCTCACGTTTTGTCACTGCCAATCCCGTTGACGTACTTCAGCGTCCTGCAATTGCAAGGTTCATAATTTCCACAATTTTCAAAATTCGCGCGAGATTTTCGATTCGCCTACCTACCCAAGCCTCCCCTACCTGCCGCCAGGCAGGCAGCGTCCCAGACCCCGCGTGACCCGCGCTCGCCCTTGTCTCGGTCACTCACCTGTTAGCAGTGACCCAGGTCAGACATGGCGCGTAAAGGTCTCTCAGACAACGAAATACAATCCTCCCTGGATGCCTTCACTGGAGATAGTGTTTCTCCACTTGATGATGATGTGGTGGATCGAGATTATGTGCAGCCTGAGGAGGAAATAACAAGCAGTGATGAGGAGGTCCTTTCGCCCCGGAAAAAGCGGTATGTCACGTATCGTAAGGCAAGGGAAGGCCAGCCTGCGCCCAAAACACCTGCATGGACCTCTCTCCATCCCCTAGAGAGAGATTCTGATGAGGACGAGGATGAGGACGATGATGATGACGGCGGCTTAGGACGTGATGTTGCCTTGTGGTTGGGGAAGGAAAAAATCTCACCCCGAGGATCAGAAGGTGGGGCGAGAAGACAAATAAAGTATGGCCTAGTGTTTTGTCTGGGGAAGGCGAAAGTGGTGTGGTGGGAGTGCGGGGTGAAAGGGAAAGTAGTGTGGCGGGAGCGAGGAGTGAAAGGGAAAGTGGTGTGGCGGGAGTGCGGGGTGAAAGGGAAAGTGGTGTGAGGGAGGCAGCACGAGCACGTGGTGCACGTAGGCCTAGGAGAGAGGAGGTGGAGCCACTCCCCAGCACGTCTTTCGCCATACAGTATTCCCAAACTTCCTCCCCACAGCCCCAGGATGTGGGGAAAGGAAGGAAAGGGAAGGGAAAGGGTAAAGGAAAAGGGAGAGGGAAGAGAAGTGCGAGTGATGAAAGGCGCCGCTCTCCACCTCCCCCACCACCACCATTGTTGCGTTGTGCCTTCAGCCATGTTTCTGAGAGTACCATAACTTCCTACACTACTGAAACTGTGTGGGATGGCGATATGCCGCTCAGTATAATGGTAAGGCCAGTCAGTATGTGCTAAGTCTTATATAAACTTGAAACAGGTGTAATGTTTGCAGGAAAGTAATGTATAAGTTGAGAAATAGTGTAAGTTGAACGAAGTGATATCAAAACTACACCCACTGTATAAATCTGCGAAAATATGACGTTCAGTATAACACTCTGGTCAGTAAATATGTGATAGCAAGAATATAAAGTGGAAACGGGTGTAATGTTAGCAGGAAAGTAATGTATAAGTTGAAAAATAGTGTAAGTTGTAACAATTGATGTCACGAGTACACCCACTGTGTAAATGTGCGAAAATATTACGCTCAGTAGAACATTCTGGTCTGTAAGTATGTGATAGGAATGATATAAAGTGGAAAAGGGTGTAATGTTAGTAGGAAAGTAATTTATAAGTTGAATACTAGTGTCAGATGAAACAAATGATATTGCGATAATACTCACTGTGTAAATATGCGATAATATGACGCTCAGTAGAATAGTAAGGTCTCCAGTTATGTGATAGCAATTACATCAAGTGGAAACATGTGTAATGTTAGTGGAGAAGTATTATATAAGTACAAAAATAGGTTGTAAGTTGAAATAATAGTCATAGCGGCTTCACCCTCTGTGTTATTATGCGCTATTATTACGCTAAAGATTATCGTAAGGCCTGAAACTATCTCAAAACAGTTCTCTAAAGTGAAAAAGTGTATAATGTTATTAGGAAAGTATTATGTAAGTTGAAAAAAAAACAATACGAGTTGAAACAACAGTTACAGCGAGTTCACTCACTACGTAAATAAGCGCTAACATTATGAAATGTTATCGAAATGCCTGTGAATAAGTAAAGACAGTTCAATAAAATGTAAAATGGTATAATGTTATTGGAGATGTATTATGTAAGTAGAAAACATGATATGTATCATGATTCAGGAATGTTAGCGATTCATCGTGACCAGTCTGCCCGATTTTGCTCGGTTCGCACGATGGTACAATGCTTATTTCAGCTCTATTCTTGTATAAAATCGAATTTACTCTTGTATCACATGTTCTTATGTTTGTAATAAATACATATCTACTTACTTTCATTGGTTTCCCAGACTTATAATACCATAGAAAATGTGAGAGCCTCAGACCACCTACAGAGAACACGGTACCAGGTGTGACGAAGGTATACCTGTTTAGGCAACTTATGGACCCCGGTGAACACTTTCTTCGTGATTGACCATTGTTTCTGACCAAAAGCGAAAGTTTTAGCAAAAAAAATTTGGGTCCAAAAATGGTCGGGATTGTGGGGTACCAGTGGTGAAAAAGTGGTCGGGACGGGGCGGGTTAAGACATCAAGATGCTAATTCAAAGTCACAGTCGGTTGCCCATTTTGCATCAAGTAGAGAATGTCCAATTATGATTTCTCATAGGAATAGATTGATTGAAAACACCAATTTTGACCATTCAAAAAACTGACTACGTCCCTCTTGAACCATTTAAGGATGGGTCTTTTAAATATTCGTTCCATCCGTAATAAGATAGACTATATTAATGAAACCCTAAATCAGCACGAGCTGGACATTTTGCGCTTGACTGAAACCTGGTTGTATGAGTCTGATATCGATATTATTTGTAGTGCTTTGCCTAAGACACATTCTATTATTAGTATTCCCAGGCCTGCTGCTGACTATCTGGGAGGAGACGTAACACTCATCTACTCGGCAACACTTGCAAACGTTTCTCTCATTGACACAGACCTGACCCCGTCTTCATTTGAATTTATGGAAGTATTAATAAATTTCTATCAGAATACCATAAGAATTGCAATTGTCTATTGACCAGGTCATCCGGGCAGAGATCGAGGTTTTATGGAGGAGTTTGGGCAGTTTCTTGAAGGGTTTTCTCTTAAACCTGGAGGACTTCTTGTTTGTGATGATTTCAGTTATTGGGTTGACAGTCCAGAGTCAAAACCATTTTCTTCAGAATTCCTTGAGTTGATCACCCAGAACAATTTTTTCAATCATGTGAGTAATCCAACTCATGTCTCAGGACATGTCCTTGACTTATCTTGTCCCCTGTTGGTTGCAGGCACGTATCAGATGTGGAGGTTGACTCATTTGACCCCCTCATCTCTGATCATGCTCTGATCACTCTTAGTTTTGATGTCCCAAAATCCCCTTCATATAAAAAGGTCATCAGGTTCAGAAATTACAACAATGTTGACCGCCAGTTGATGTGTTTTGAAATTGATCAACGTTTAAATTTAACTCCATCGATTCTTCAAGTCTTTCTTCTGGTGAATTGGTTGATATTTACAACAATGAGGTCAGGTCAATTTTTGACCATTATTGTCTTGAGGTAGTAAAAACAATCACTGTACGTGATAATTTTCCTTGGTATGGTCCATCCATTAATTCTTTGCGAAGACAACGTAGAAGGGCAGAACGTGAGTGGCGCTTGCAGCGGACCGAAGTAACTCGTTTGCGTTATGTTTTTGCGAGAAGAGCAGTCGTTCACACTGTAAAAGCCCAAAAGGCTAGGTATCATCAAAATAAAGTTGATTCACGTGGTGGTGATAAAAAAAAACTGTCTGCAGTTGTGAACAATTTGGTTGGTCGGAGGAATGTAATTGTTAAACCAACTTCTGTATCTGATGCCCAATTGGCTTCTGATTTTGCTTCATTTTTTACAAGTAAGAAATCTCATATAAGAAGTGATTTAGACAGCAGTTCTCCTATTGAAGCGTACTCAGTTGACTTCCAGCCACGGTGCACCGGGGATCATTTGCTTTCAACATTTCATCCGCTGGATGTAAACAAAGTCAAATGTTACATCAGAGAACTTAATAAAACATTTTGCTCACTCGATTCGTGTAACGTGTCACAACTGCCTGATGTGTATAAGCACGCTGCAGAGTTTATCTGCAACATAATAAATAGATGCTTCTTAGAAAGTAATTTTGTGCAGTCTGAGAAACGTGCTTTGCTTAGGCCCCTAATTAAGAAACCTGGCCTTGATGTCGAGAGCATGACAAATTATCGTCCCGTCTCTAATTTTTCTTTTTTATCCAAGATTACTGAGCAGGCCATATGCGATCAACTCGTACCACTACTGGAACACAACAGAGTTGTTCCTGTTGTTCAATCAGCGTACAGAAAATACCATTCAACTGAAACTGCACTAACAAGGATTCAGAGTGACTTGGTGGCAAACACTTGTAATGGGATGCCCTCTCTCCTAGTTCTGTTGGATCTGTCTGCAGCTTTTGATACAGTAGATCATAAACTATTGTTGGATGATCTGTATTTTTATGGCGTTCGTGATAGTGCCGTTTTGCTCCTTAAGTCGTATCTGTTGGACAGATCTCAAAGACTGGTTGTTGATTACGCTAGCTCTGATTCTGCTCCTCTTCTATTTGGAGTCCCTCAAGGATCAGTTTTGGGTCCAATTCTATTTACTATCTACACAAGTAGTTTATCGTCTCTACTTGATGCTCATGATGTGTCCTATCATTTTTATGCTGATGACACCCAGCTCTATGTTAAGATGTCAGATATCAACGATACCAAGACAAAGCTTGAATCTCTAATGTCTGATATTAAGATCTGGATGGCTAAGAGGAAACTTAAGCTGAATGATGGTAAAACTGAGATCATCATCATCATCAGAGGAGACAGAAGGAGTGATGATACTGACAATGCCCTGGCTTTGAACATTGGCCTGTCACAGCTGCATCCAGTCAGTTCTGTTCGAAATCTGGGTGTTTATTTTAATTCTAAGTTAAATTACAAAGAACATATTAATCAGGTTGTAAGAGGGTGTAACTTGCATATCAGAAATCTGTACTCTGTGAGAAAATTCCTGAATAGACGGTGCCTCTTAACATTGGTCCATGCAGTGGTCTTGTCTTGTGTTGATTATTGTAATTCACTGTGGGTTGGTCTTTCAAATAATATACAGTAATCACTCTATTATCCGGACGCCCAATATCTGAACATCCCCACTAACCGGACATAATCGTCCCGGGATCCAATATTCCCAAAATGGTCCGAAAACCCCCCAAAAATAAAAAAAATAAAACGAATTTTTCCCGCCTGTAATTTGAATTTGTCTCGCGCGGCGCAGGAGAGCATTGTTGTGGCGCGTCATTCCTCCGACGTCTGATAGAGCGCCGCTACATCCTCCCCACTTTCCGCCTGTCTCTCGCCGCGAGTGCACGCTCGTCGTTATGGCTCCCCACGTGATCGCTTTTGTGGTGGTGCCTTACCTGCTGCAGGCACTCCTGCTGCTCTCGGGCCTCCTCTTAGTGTGTGTGATGATGGCCCTGCCACTTGAGAAGAGGAAGAGAGTGGTGTTGACTCTGGAGAAGAAACGGGAGATATTGGAGAAAGTAGATGCGGGGTTAGGCATATGACAGAGGAGCTAGTTGGAGAAGAACAAGGGGGATTTAGGAAGGGAAAAGGGTGTGTAGATCAGATATTTGTTCTAAGATGTTTAGTGGAGAAGTATCTAGAGAAGGGAAGGAAAGTGTATGCTGCCTTCATGGACTTGGAGAAAGCTTATGACAAAATATTAAACTGTTGAGTGCTGTGAAGAGTATGTACGAGGGAGCTAGGGCTACGGTGCGAGTGGATGGTGAGCTGAGTGAGTTCTTTGATCTCATTGTGGGACTGAAACAGGGGTGTGTGATGTCTCCATGGCTGTTTAATATATATATGGATGGGGTTGTAAAGGAGGTGCAAGGTAGGGCAGTGGATGTGGGGGTGGCCCTAATGAATGAGGGTGAGATTTGGAAGCTTCCGGTGTTGCTGTTTGCTGATGATACAGTATTGTTGAGTGAAGATGAATGGGAGTTGCAAGGTTTGGTGAATGAATTTGGGACAGTGTGTAGGAGGAGGAAGCTGAAAGTTAATGTAAACAAAAGTAAAGTTATGGTGTTTGAGAGGAATGAAGTCACAGAGTGTGCAGTGAGGTTGGATGGTGAGGATATGGAGAATGTGAGTGCATTCAAGTACTTGGGTAGTGTGATGAGTAAGGATGGAACTTTGGGGGATGAAGTACGTGAAAGGGTACAGCAGGGAAGAAAGGTTGTTGGTACACTGAAAGCAATGATGAGAAATAGGGAGGTGAGTATGGAAGTTAAGAAGTCACTGCATGATGGTATTGTGATCCCTACCCTGACGTATGGAAGCGAGGCGTGGACCTTGCAAGAGGGGAACAAATCAAGAGTGAGAGCAGTGGAAATGAGTTACTTGAGAGGAGCATGTGGAGTGACGTGGAGGGACAGGTTGACGAATGAAGAAGTGAAGGAACGTTGTGGGGTAGATGTGGATGTGGTTGAAAAGAATAGGAGAAATACACTGAGGTGGTTTGGACATGTGGAGAGAATGGAGAATGAGACTGACTAAGAGGGTGTATGTAGGTGAGGTGGAGGGAGGGAGAGGGAGAGGTAGACGGAGGATGAGGTGGAGGGATGGAGTTGAGAGGTATATGAGGGAGGGGGGGGTGAGTTGGGGGGAGGGGAGTCAAATGGTGGGTGACAGAGTGACTTGGAGGCGTTTTGTCTGCGGCCACCCTTTGCGGGATTAGGGCGTCGGGCTATAGATAGATAGATAGATAGATGCGGGGTGGTCTTCTTCCCACATCCTCCGCGAGTTTAACCTGGCCCGACCTACTTTGTTCGATATTAAGAGATCCCGAGACAAACTCATGCAGTACATGGCTGACTTCTCGTCGAGAAGCAAACGCAACATGGAGAGGAAGATGATGTTTACCCCCAAGTTTGCAGAAATCGACCGCTCCACGTTGATTTGGTATCGACAACAACATGCTGCTGGTGTGATGGTACGTGGAATGGAGCTGAAGGCTGCTGCTGAGAAGTTCGCCAGGCTTCACGACGCCCTAGACTTCAAGGCATCCGAGGGTTGGCTCTTTGCGTTCATGTTACAGCATGGCCTTACCAACCGTAAAGCTCATGGGGAAGCTTTGGATGCTAACGAGGATGGAGCTGACGAGT
Source organism: Coenobita brevimanus (assembly GCF_032717465.1). Taxonomy (NCBI): domain Eukaryota; kingdom Metazoa; phylum Arthropoda; class Malacostraca; order Decapoda; family Coenobitidae; genus Coenobita; species Coenobita brevimanus. Next base: position 22,096,431 of record NC_136998.1, on the reverse strand, counting down.
TTCGGCACAAGGTGAAGGGTTTGATCGACAGGGAGGGCCTCACTCTCGGTCAAGTCTACAACGCAGACGAAACTGGTCTATTCTATCGCTCGCTGCCAACGAACACTCTAGCCGAGGAGACGGAGAAGCGTGTACCTGGCCGCAAGCTCTCCAAGGAACAGATATCTGCTTTGTGTTGTGCCAATGCTAACATCATGCACCGGCTTAAGACCGTTGTTGTTGGCCCGGCAAAGCAGCCTTGGTGTCTTCGTGGGGTGATGGATGTCCTTCCTGTCGTCTGGTTCCATCCTTTGAAGGCATGGTTTATGGCCGTGATCTTCAAAGACTGGTTCCACCGCCACTTTGTCAAGGAGGTCATCAATTACCAGACGAAGACACTGGGAATCCCGCGCGACCAGGTAAAGGCCCTCCTTCTCCTCGACAATGCACCTGCCCACCCGTGCAACAAGGACTTGGTTGCTGAGAATGGCCGGATTAGGTGCATGTTTCTGCCACCTAATACGACTGCTGTCATCCAACCAATGGACCAAGGAGTGATCGTGACAACAAAGCGCCTGTACCGAAGGAAGTTCCTGGACGAGGTGATGGTTGTTCTCGAGGATGAGGACGAGCGCAGGGAGGGACAGGATGCACGAGGCAAGCGGACTTTGGAAAACCTTCGCCGCTACAACGTCAAGTCTGCGCTGTAGAACTGGGCTAGTGCATGGAAGGAAGTCCCTGTGAAGACTCTGGAAAATGGTTGGTCTCCTCTGCTTCTTGGAACGGATGTGGAGTACGATTTTCTAGGGTTTGACGTGGATGACTTCCATGCACGGCTACGTACGCACGGCGACGATGTTGATCTGGACGATGTTCGTGAGTGGTTGGATGACGACGAGGGTGATCCTGGGTATCAGACATTGATATCGAGATCGCGTCTTCAGTTGCAGGTGTCAGTACGGAGCTTGAAGATTCCAACGAGGAAGGCGACAATGATGCGGACTCCTCTCAGCAGGACATTACTCCAGCCATTCCCAAGCTGAGCGCACTCCGGGAACATCTAGAGTTCGTCCTAGACTACGTGGAACACCCGGACTGCGACAGGGAGATGGGGCCCTTGGGACTTGTGGAGGAAGTGCGTGCTTTCAGGCAGCGCATCATCAATCGTCAGAATCGTCGGTCGTTGCGTCAATCAACCATTGACAGTTTTTTCAGGCCCGTGAGCCCCGCTGTGCCCAGCCCTGGCTCCACTCCGTTGCCTCCCCAAGACAGGCCCTCATGCTCCGAGCCACAGCCCAGCACATCAGCCACGGTGGAGTCACCGCTCGACGTGCGTTTGCGGCTGTCTTCAGAGTCGTCTGCAGTGGGTACGCTATCACCACGACCCAGCAACGCACCCCTAGGTCACCTGCCAGTGATATTCTCGGACTCTGACAGTGAATAAACAGCAAGCACTTCTCCACTAGACCACACGGGAATTTAGAGTGTTGTGCAGTGAAAAAAAGTGTGTTGTGTTAAGGATTTACAGTTGTGAGAGAAAAGACTCATTTGGAACAAAATTTAACGTAAATAGACTTGTTTGTTTTGGCTTTGGAAAACTATTAGAAAAATGGGAAAAGTTAAAGTGCAGAGTGCAACACTTAGTAAGTTACAATGGAGCATTAGTTAGACAAGAGTGCACACTGTGAAGACAACGGACTTCTGTGTGCGATTGATTAAGTTCAGTGCGAGACTTCAGGAACAGTGTACTGGAAGTGCTTCAGGAAATCCTTCTTACTGTCAGAGTCCGAGAGGAGGCAGTTATTCATCGAGGTGGCCATGGACTTGCTGTAAGTAGGCAGAATGTTTCATACTGTACTTTTTTCCATACTACACTTACCTCATTTCACTCTTTAATGTCCTTTATTGGTGTGAATAGGGTGTTAGGAGCTATGCATGTGCAGTAGGAAGGTGTTTTTCTGAGTTAGGCTAGGTTAGGGTCCATAAGTACCAGTCCAGGAGCCAGTCACCAGAATGTTTAATATTGTATGAACCTACTTCTAAACCCTCATTTTATGCTTCTTTTGCATTTATTTCAGTCATTTATGTGCCTTATTGGTGTGATTTGGGTCTTAAATAGGTGCTATGCATGTCCAGAGGGAGTTGTATAGGTGTTTCTCTGAGTTAGGGTCCATAAGTACAAGTCCATAAGCTGGGGCCCAATATCCGGACAGGACCACTATCCGGACCTGCCTATGGCTCTATTACGTTGGATATTGGAGTGATTACTGTACTAACAAAAGTTCAGTCTGTGTTGAACAGGGCGGCACGGCTTATCTTTGGTCTACCCCTGAGAACCTCAACTACCCCGTTTCTGATTGAGTTGCATTGGTTACCAGTAAAGGCTAGAATTGAATTTAAACTGTGTCTTATTATATTTAAGGTTCTTAAGTTTGGTGAACCGAAGTATCTTGCTGAATTGTTAAAACTCCCATCGACACGCCCGGGTGTGATGTTACGCAGTGAAGATGATTCCTTGCGTCTTGATGAGCCAGGAGCCATTCACCAGTCATCTTTCTCTGATCGTTCTTTTGCATATAGAGCCCCTAGATTATATAACAGATTGCCATTGTCCATAAGACGACTCTCTACTGTTGAATCCTTTAAGAGACAGCTGAAAGCCTTTCTTTTTTCAAAATGCTATGACCTGGAGAGAGGTACTATGATGGATGATTATAGGGTTTAATTATTGCCACTTTCATGTATATATGATGTAGCTTGTATTATATGCAAGAAATGTCACAGTTCTTGTAATTGTAAAAATAATGTATGTGTGTCGAGCGCTAGTGAATTCCCAAAAGGAAGAACTGGCACTTTTGAGAAACAAAAGGCCAGATTATTATTGTTATTATTATTATTATTATTATTATTATTATTATTATTACTACTTGAAGCCCTCTCACGTGACTTCAGAAATGGACTCCCATGGGAGATGTTGTATGCTGATGATTTGGTGTTGATTGCAGAGAACGAAAGGGAGGTGGAGGAAAGGTTTAGAAAGTGGAAACATGGTATGGGGCACAAGGGCTTAAGGGTAAGTGCAGATAAAACAAACGTGATGATATCTAGGGTTGGTGGCAGTACTGTCAAAGATGAGGGAGAGTGGCCATGTGCAGTTTGCCACAAGGGCGTGGGAAGTAATTCCATTTTGTGCTGTGTTTGTGATAAGTGGGTGCACAAGAGATGTAGTGGTATCAGAGGGAGACTGTGAGATAATGCTGATTTTATGTGTAGGGCGTGTTGGAGAGCAGGTGGAGATTGTCAGGCGTGAAAGGATTGAACATGCTGGTGAATCTCTTGAGTGTGTGGAAGAGTTTTGTTATTTGGGAGACATGTTGTGTGCTGGAGGTGGGGCTGGAGCTAGCTCTGTGGCTAGGGTGAGAAGTGGTTGGAAGAAGTTCAGGGAGTTCTTGCCTCTCCTGACATTGAGAGGACTCTCCCTACATGCAAAGGGGTCTTTGTATGCAGCATGTGTTAGGAGTGTAATGCTGTACGGCAGTGAGACCTGGGCAGTAAAGGAGGAGGATATTCCCAGGCTCAGACGTACAGAAATGACAGTGATTAGGTGGATGTGTAGTGCGTCCCTGCATGCAAAGTCTGGAGGGGCTGGGTTTACGACGGAAGAGTTGAGAGGTAGGATACGACTGGAGTGTATTGGTGTTGTGATGAGGGGAGGTAGATTGAGATGGTTTGGGCATGCGGAGAGGATGGGGGATGATGATTGGGTTAGGAAGGTGAGAAATGTCAATATTGGGGGTGGGGTTATTAGGGGTAGACCAAGAAAGACATGGGCCGAGGTCATTAAGTGTGACCTCAGGGTTAAGGGACTGAATAGGGAGGCTGCAATAGATCATGCAGCATGGAGAGCCGCCATTAGCTGACCAAGGCCGACGCTTGCAAGCATGTTGGAGCCTTTAAAAACAAAACGATTTTGCACCTCTGTGAAAAATGTAATTCTTACTTCCAGGTGTGTCTGAAAGGCTTGTTTCATCATAGTTGAAAATTTGATTGGGTGACCAGTTCCCAATTGTTTCTGTTAAGTTTTCATGGTATTCCTTCGGTGTCTCGGCTTACAGATGCTCTTATTCGCATGATGTTGTCAGCCAGACGTTCACTTAAGAGTTGTTTTGTGCCACTGAGTGAACCCCCTCACCCAATCAACGTCTGGCAAATTTTGTACAAATTGGCTCACTGTCCTTTTTTTTTTTCTTTTTTTTTTTTTTTTTTTAAATTAAAGAAAGAAGGACCCAAAGGCCAGGAGCCTGCAAACTGTTCCTTCCAAGAAAAAACAAAAACAATACAAAAGAGAGCCAAATTCAAGATCCATTCATTTCGAGATGCCTGGACACACTGCATTTGAGAGACTGGAGATCATAGGAAGTAAGAAATACAGACAGAGGGAGACAGTTCCTGACTTGACCTGTTGCATAAATGAAGGACTGGGAGTAACAGTTAACTCTTGCATTACAGAGTTGGACAGAAAAGGGATGAGAGTTTGTTGCCAGATGGGTGCTATGCACCCATCGTAGAGGTGGAGGGATGCAAGCAGACAGTTCAGAGGAGCAGTGACCATGGAAGTAATGATAGAAGAGAGATAAAGATGCAACAGTGCGGCGAAGAGACAGAGGTTGAAGGGAGCCAGTATGAGTAGGAGAGTTGATAAGACGAAAAGCCTTTGACTCCACCCTGTTGAGAAGAGCTGTACATGGGGAGCCTCCCCACACATAAGAGTTGTACTCTAAACAGCGGTGAATAAAACCTGTGTATAAAGTCAACAACTGTGCAGGGGTTAAGAAGTCACGGAGTCGGCTTAGCACACCTAATCTATTGGAAGCAGATTTTACAAGAGATGCGATATGATCTTTCCGAGATATGTCCTGAGTGAATGAAACCCCAAGCATGTTCCAGGATGATGCAGGATTGAGCTGGATATTACTAAACATTAGTGGGTACACCTATTGAAGATTGTGTCGGGTTGATGGGTGTAAAATCTGAGTTTTTGATGCATTAAAAGCAACAAGATTATTTTTATCCCCATCAGAGATACCAGCCAAGTCAGACATTAGGTGTGCCATAGCCTCATCCCTTGTTTGTTGAAGTAACTGCTGAGATGGACGTTGCAGGAACTGAATGGAAAGGTGAAGAGTGGAATCATCAGCATACGAGTGGATAGGGTTAGATGTACAGCTTAGAAGGTTGTTGATGAATAAAAGGAAAAGAGTTTGTGATAGGACAGAGCCCTGAGGAACACCACTGTTGATAGATCTAGGAGAAGGACGAAGGCCGTCTACAACAGCGGCTATAGAACGACCAAAATGGAAGCTAGCGATGAAGGCACAGATAGAAGGATAGAAACCGTAAGAGGGTAATTTGGAAACTAAAGATCTGTACCAGGCTCGATCGAAAGCCTTTGAGATGTCAAGTGCAGTGGCAAAGCTTTCGCCAAAGTCCGGAAAGGAGGATGACCAGGAGTCTGAAAGGTAGGTGAGAAGATCGCCAGTGGAGCGCCCCTGAAGGAACCCATACTGATGATCAGAAAGAAGGTTGTGATAGGAAAGATGCTTTAAAATTTTTCTGTTTAGAAATGACTCAAAAACTTTTGAGACACAGGATGTTAAAGCAATTGGACGATAGTTAGAGGGTTGGGAGTGGTCACCCTTCTTTGGGACTGGCTGAATGAGAGCAACCTTCCAGCAAGAAGGAAAAGTACAAGTTGACAGACAAAGGCAAAAGAGTTTGCCTCGGCAGGGTGTAAGCACAGAAGCACAGTTCTTGAGGACAACAGGAGGGACTCCATCAGGCCCATATGCCTTGTTAGTATTGAGGCCAGTGATGGCAGAAAATACATCAGCTGAAGACATTTTAATGTCAGCCGTGAGGAAGTCTGAGGGGGGAAGTGATGGAGGAACAGCACTGGAATCGTCTAAGGTGGAATTGGAGGAGAAAGTCTGAGTGAAGAGATCTGCTTTATCAGTAGAAGAAATAGCTACAGAGCCATCAGAATAGAAAAAAGGAGGGAAGGATGATGAGGTAAATTTGTTAGAAAGGTTTTTGGCAAGGTGCCAGGAGTGGGAAGAATTCGAGTTGGAGAGTTGAGAGCATTTAGTAAGGATGAAATTATTTTTAGCAGAGTGAAGAGCAGCCTTAACGTGATTCCGGGTAGAAACAGCAACAAGATGTGACTCAGGGGTGGGTTGGCTCCAGTACCTTTTATAGGCCCTCTCCTTGTTGTGGACAGCATTAGAACAAGCATGATTAAACCAAGGCTTTCTTGCATTAGTCAAAGGATATGAGAAGGGAATGTATGCTTCCATGCCTGAGAGAATAACCTACGTTATACGCAAGGCACTCTCGGATGGCTTCCGGCCATGAAAGCAATAGTCATTCCATGGAAAATCAAAGAAGTACTGCCTGAGGGCCTCCAAATTTGCAGCTCCAAAGTGCCACAGACGACATTTCTTTGGAGGGTCTGCAGGCCGCACCAGACCGATAGGACAGATAAGGTAATAAGATTGTGATCGAAGGAGCCCAGCAGAGTGGAAGGATTAACAGTGTAAGCAGAAGGATTAGTTGTAAGGAAGACGTCAAGTATGTTGGAGCTCTCTCCAAGGCGGTTAGGGATATGGGTAGGGTGCTGTACAAGCTGCTCTAGGTCATTAACTCACTGCGTGCCAGTGCCGTTTTAAAACGGTCTGACATAATGCTGTTTTAAAACGGTCTAAAATATAAAACCACTGTGACCGCATTTTATCAAGATTCGCGGGTAAAAATTGGCAGGCATGTAAGATAACTGTTCCTCTACCATCCCCCAAGCTGTCAAGGCCATACACTCACTCGCTCCCCCCCTCACTCTCGCTCTGCCTCACTCTGGCTGTGTGCCTCACCCAGTGCTGTACATAGTGAAGGCATTTTGTAAATATTTTCATGTAAATGTAAGTTGTAAATACTTTCTTGAAAGTGTAAGGACTATATAGTGAAGTAAAGTTGTAAATACCTTCTTGTAAGTGCCAGGACTACATAATGAAGTCAGGTTGTACCTATCTTCAAGTAAGTGTAAGATGATGCATTCACAGTGAGAAAAACACGCAAATTTTGATAGATGCTGAAGTAATAAGTGATCAGAAAAGTGTACTGAACATTGCTATACCTTCCTAGCATAAATACCTGAATATACCTTACGTAGAAAACGGCTTTCTCACGTACGTGATGAGCATGAGAGAGTGGCTATGCCTGTACATGAGTATGCTGGACTCAATAAAACTCATTTCTGACCCTTGGTGAGCATTTTAATGGCGAGATTTGTTGTTTCCACATCAAAATCTATCATTTTAGCCAAAAAAAAAAAAAAAGGTCGAAAAATGGCCGCCACTGGGGTGACTCAGAGGGCTAAAAATAGCCAGGATGCGGAGGGTTTAGGATAGAAAAGATGTCGCTTGTTCACCAAGTGAATCAGTGAAAGGAGAGGAGAGCCAAAGGTGGTGGTGAACATTGAAATCTCCTAGATTGGAAATTTCAGAGAAAGAGGAAATGGATAGAATGTGTTCCATCGTAGAAGTAAGATCGTCAAAGAATTTTTCATAGTAGAATTAGGAGTTAAGTAAACAGCGCAGATATATTTAGTCAGAGAATGACAAGAAAACCGAAGCCAGAGAGTGGAGAATTCAGAAGAATCAAGTTCTGGAACATGAGAGCAAGATAAATTGTTGTGTACATATACACAACAGCCACCTTTGGCTTTGAAATGAGTATAGAGAAAGTAGGAGGATGCAGAAAAGGGTTTGCTGTCAGTTGCCTCAGACAGCTGAGTCTCTGTCAAGAGGAGAAGGTGAGGTTTAGAGGAGGAGAGGTGGTGTTCAGCAGAGAGAAAGTTAGAGGAAAGGCCACGATTGTTGCAGAAATGAAGAAGTAGTGAGAGAGACAGTGGTTCCAGGCATCACTCTGAGTCGTCACCGGGAGAGGGTGGATGGTGGGGAAATTTATGGTCCCCCCCGCTGGGGACTCCGAGGCATGATTTATTGACGCCATTTTTCTTTTTTAATTTTGAAAAGGTAGCGTAGTGTGTACTGTGCATGTAGTTTGGTGCTGACAGTTAGAAACTTGTATTGGAGAGCATGCTGGCCTACTCTCTGTGTTACTGAAACACTGAGAAAGTTCATCAAAGGGGGATGGTCAGGAGCTAGTCCTGAGGGCTGATGAAATGGGAGCTGCAGCTCCCCCTATCATCAACTTTCAATCCACCTCGGGAGTACTGCCCTGCTCGACTGGTGCTACAGTCTACTCCTCACAAATTCTACCATGAAAGTCTAAATAGCTTTTCACAATTAGTCTGAGGTCAGATCTATCCAGTGGGAAGCCCCATTGAGCACAAAGTAACACTTTTTTCATAAAGTATTCTTCATCTGCAGACAATGCTGGGGGCCGACCTTGCTTGCCAGTAAATTTTTCACTCAGTATGTTTGAAATAGTTCCTTTTTGGGACATTAAATTTACGCAATGCAGCACAAAGTGAGAGTCTTCCTTGTTGCACTGACTCGATGGCACTGTTCATGGCCTCTACACTATATTTAAAACACCTGTCTTCTTCTTATATGTATGTGGCATAGTTACTATTATCCTGGTTAAAGTCTATCATGTAGTGAGGTCAGAGGCAGATAACAGGCAATCTGAAAGAGAAGAAAAACCCAAGCAGTTAGATGCATGCAGTACATCTAGTCAATGCAAAATACAAGGAAAAGCCACTACACAAATGAATTACAGTATGGTACATGCAATATAGTAGTAGGTCAAATTTACCCCATGATTTTGGTCAACTTTTCCCCATTGACTTTGAAATGAGATTGCTCCTTGCAGAGTCAGGATAAACTAACTTTCCTTTTTCATATGAAAATATATACAATTCTCCACAGTTTAGGTAACCACTGTACAGTCATGCATGGTTTATTTGTCACAGGGACATATAAAAACGTTTTTTTTTTTTTTTTTTCCTAGCAATTTTTCTCCACTTTTATAATTCCTGTCACTTTATTGCTGAAGTACTGAAGCAAGTTGGTGTAGAAGAAAATAAAGTACATCTATTCCTGCATATTTTAGTATAAAGTTTTCAAAATTTGGATGAAAACTTTTGACAATATTGATTTTAGTAGATATTATAATTTAGTAGATATTATAATTTATAAGAGTCATGTGTGCTCTCAGCTTGAATATTGGTCACCCCTGTGGGGTGGATGTGGAGAGGTTGCATTAAAACAACTAGACAAAATTCAGAACAAAGCTGCTGGAATTATTAATAACCCTGCTGTTGTAAATAAACTTCTTCCCCTACAAGTAAGAAGGAATGTTGCCTCCCTTGCATTATTATACAGACATTTTTATGGGAAATGCTCAGGCAAAGTTGCATCCACTGTGCCACCTCTCCATGCCTTCCCTCGTGCCTTACGGGCATCTGGCAGCACTCATGACTGGAGCATCACTCAGTCATATTGCAAAACTTCTGCCTATCAGAATTCTTTCATTCCCCGAACTGCATCTCTCTGGAACTTGCTTCCCCAGAGTTGTTTCTCTCCAAACTTCAACCTACAGCAGTTCAGTTCCAACTGTTACAGACATCTTGTGAATGGAAGACACCATTTTTTTTTTACTCATTTGTTTTTCCTTTCTCTGTTCTGTTATTAAAAAAATAAATAAATAAATAAAAATAACACCATCATTCATCCTAACCCCAGGACACAGTACCGTATTTTCACACACTCATGCATCAGCAACCACACAACATAGGACATTCAAATAAGTCTTTTATTACTCACCAATCCTTCTTTCTAATACAAGTGTCCCCAGGTTGTTAGCTGTGTTATTTTAGAGGTATGATGTTGTGAAGAGAGGTAATTTTGGGGGGGTTGGCAACACTGTTCATTTGTGCACTCATGGCCATGTCCTCAATGCATGCTGCGAGGCCTTGGAAAGGCCAGTTCCATTACCTTGCTGCCTCGTTTCATCTCCTTTCTTTCCATGTCTTGGGGCCTTCAGCTTACAAGTACACTCGACCCTCTATTTCCCGGACTAAAACGGGGGGAGACCAGTCTGGGAACCCCAGAAGTCCAGGAATTGCAAAAGTCCAGCCCCATATACCATTCCCTGGACTTTTACCATACTTTTTCCGAATTTTCCAATATTGTCCGGCAATTATTCGGGTATTCTAGAGCATTCTGGAATATAGGCTACCTATACCAACATAACTAACATACACAGTACATAAAATAATAACACTGACATAATAACAATATGGGTACAGTAATAATAATATTGACTCAGTAGCGGTATTTTGCTAGCTACAACCTTAAGAATGGTTCAGTTGTTGACAAGAATGTGGAGGATATGATGGAAGATCAGAAAGCTGTGGAAAAAGAGGAAAATGTACAAGGAACGGAACAGCACAAGGTGAGCCAACCACTCAACAGCTGACCTAGATACAGGCCTTCCTCCAATTTTGCGAGAATATGGTCGACAAAAACCCTCGCAAAATCAAAATTTGCAAAATTAAAACAATTAAATATATGAATTATAGGCAAATTGGTCGACATCACCCCAAGGTAAGCACTTTTTCCCACTCTTTCTCTTGACTCTGCCTCTTAATTTTATGATGATAAATGAAACAAAAATGAACTGATGTACTGTACAGTAATATCAATAAGAAAACATCATAGGTAAGAAACATAAAAAAAAAAAAAAATGCATTTACACTGATGTGATGACTGGTGTGGTGTATGGGACTGGTGGCGGGGCGAGGCTTGGGTACGGCTACTGTGGCCCCGCGGGGCCTATGTCATCACTATCATACCATCACTATTCTACCATCAAATTGAGCACCTCCATAGTTCTTTGCTGCTTGCTTGATTTGTTCACTGTTCTTTAACCCCTTAACCGCGGGGCATCACTTTCGTGACGCTTGGGAGCAAGGGATCATACCGCGGGGCGTCGCTTTTGTGATTCTGTGTTATTTTGAATTCACCCGGGCTTCCAAGTGGGGGCTTGTTTCATCTATCAGTACTGCCAATGTCCAACACTAGTCAACACTCCTAATCTCATCTGTACTCCCATCCATTGTTGACAATTTAGCCATTTCTCCCCGTTCTTGACTCCCCTCCCTACCCCCCCTCCATTACCCTATCCTCTCGCCTGCCCGGCCGTGCTACGCTAAGTAAATCTTCCCTGGAATTTTTCACTGATTTCATCCATTGAAATAAGCCCTATGCCCTATTCTTATACCAAATAATATATACAAGAAAGAAATAAGGTAAGTGAGAGTGCCATACGCCTGGAATTGGCTAATTATCACCTGACAACACCTCACGTGCACTCGTTCGCTAATTTTCGCTGTTTTTTTCCCCTTGAAATATGCCGTATAATCTATTTTCGTAATAAATATACATATAAGGAGGGAAGGGAGAAGCCTAAATGATATTTACATTCACCTGGAGCTACCTAATTTATAATGTATTGTCTAGATTTCCTGCCAATCATTTCAGTGCTATACATAGCTGTTTCAAGAGCTAATGTTGGTAGTACTGAATATTCCCTAAGTAGGCCTCCACCCCGGCCCTCCCTTATCAGTTCACTCTCATCTTCCGAAGTGGAGGTACGTCTGTTTCCTCTTGCTGACCTCAGGGACTTTTTCACCCCCATGCAAAGGGCCCTGTGACCTTTACCCCCTACTAAACCTCGTGTGGAAAGAGGTAAAAGACTGACAATTGATAAAAGAGTGACTACGATCTTTCTATTGAGTAAAACAGTGCAAGTGGAATTGTAAATAATGTGTAAGCAGCAAGTGAAAGTAATGAATGTAAATATACGTGAACAATGGAAAATAGTTTTATAAGTTACTTCAAGTGACAGTGCATAACACAGTGTAAATAAAATAGAAATGTAAATAACATAAATAAAATAGAGAACGTAAATAGAAATGTAAATGAGTAGTATTATAAGAATACGAGTATATACCCTAGGAGTAATGAAAGTGAAAGTTTCACTCTAGCATGTCTGAATACTATGAGTTATGAGAGTGAAGATGAAAGTGACATTCACTCTCAATGCTAGTATACAGGACGAGAAAGTGAATGCTACGTATTTTACTGAAAGAAATTGAATCCCTACAGTGACAATAAACTAATACTACTGAAGGAAACTTATGGATAAAGACTGTAGATATATATAAGTGTTATATAGTAATAGAAATATAAAGTGTGAGGGGTTTTATGAATAATAAATGACCGAGTACCAAGAGTGAACTAGCGCAAGTGCAACGGTCAGACGCGCTCATAATTTTCATTGCTTTCACAGTAGTTTTTTTTTTTTGGAGTATGGATCCCAAACTACTTGAAAATCATAGAGTAGTGTTTATAGTGTTAATATCTGGCTGTGGTAATCATATTACGGGTTGTCGGGAAGTGTAAAGTGGAGACTTCGTTACCCTACTTCAGAGGTCTCCACAAGTCCTACGGTAACTGACGAAGGCTCAACAAACATTCCAGGAGAAAGCTGAAGGTATGTGCCATAAGCATATTTAATTTTAATATTCTAGGACTAATAACTGATTTTTGGCAAATATTTTTTGAGAGTCTGTCGGAGCCCGAATAACCCCGCGGCACACGCAAAACATCGGTAAACATGCCCGCGGTGTAGGGGTTAAAATAATTCTCACTGTTGATTCACCAACATCAAACTCCTGACCAGTAGCAGAGTTACCTTTATCTGCTTTTTTCCTTTCAGTCATTTTCAGTTTGGTCTCCAAACTTATTTTCTTGTTCTTCTTACCCGTTGGTGCCATGATAACACTGATGCAAGGTTAGACTGCTGGGATATTGTGAGGAGCACCACGAAGTTGTGAGGGTCAGTGACCTTGGTTGGGAACAGGTGCAAACAAACGTGGTGGGGTGGCAGACCACTGAACTAGGAGGCGCAGTACGCCCAGTGAACCACGACGTCACTACTCCACGTGGCAAAGTAGTGTGGGAAGACGACTCTCCCACCACTCGACCTCGCAAAGTGTGTGATCGCTCGCACAGTTCATAAATGTTAAAAAATACATGACTTTTGAAACTACCTCGCAAAATTGGTGAATCACAATGCTAAAATTCGCAAAGTTGAAGGATGTACTGTACAAACATGCAATCACCGAATGTGATCTCGATCTTGGACCATATCGGCAATTTTAATTGGAAAATATTTTAATTTTTATCACCATATAGGTTTTCACACATAACTGAAATCCAGTCAAAAATTTGTGCTTAATTTAATTAGTAATAGAAAATCAGGATTCAGAGCAAAAATTTCTTAAAGTTAGCAGAAGTGTTTTGCCTCTAGCCTAACAACTCGCAATGACAGACTTTTGTTTTGTATAAATATCGATTTACAATGCGGATGCAATTTTTTTTGTACTGAAAACAAATATTTATGCAAAATAGAAGTCTGTCAAGACATGCTGACGATCTGAAGGGGAAATATTTGCTAACATTGGTGCATTTTAGCTCTGAAACCTAATTTTTAAATTGTTATATTAAGTACATTTTTTTTAGCGGATTTCAGATAATTAGGTGTATGAGCCTCTGTGATGAAAAAAAATCAAAATATTTTCCAATGACAAGTGCCAGTTCGGTATTTAGTTGCACCGAGTCGGGTAAGCTGTCGTAAGAAAATATATTTTTTTATTGCTTATGAGTATTATTGTGTCCAAGCCTTGCATAAATTTTACTGCATTATGCAGTAAAATATTTATAGTGGCATTTGAGAAAGGTAAGAGGAAAATGGGATATTGCCCTGAGTTAGAAGGAACTGGTGTGGTAAAGCAGGATGGTGGACATGATACTTTTCATGTGTGAAAATATCTTCTTGTGTGTGTTACAAATGGCCATTATTGAGTCTAAACCTTGCTGAAATTATACTGTGTTGTGTAGCAGACTGCTTATAGTTTTATGTGAGAGAATAATGGCCGGACTGTTGTGAGAATCCTGGTCTTGTACGGGCATTTGTTTGGCATTTGATAATATTGTCCGGCCTCAGCTTGTGTTCGTGAAATTCAAAATCCAGGAAATCAGGGTATGGGAACTATAGGGTCGAGTGTATGTCCAATTTCCAGCCGTTTCAGAGTGCCATCTCTAGCCAAAGTTGTACCGCATGTCATTTGGGACATGATTTTACAAAAAGTACACATTTTCTCTTGATTATATTCCAGAAAAGTCAGATTCTCAAGCTTTGTGTAGTCACTGAAGTTTACCTTACTGTCTCATGTTTTAAGGGTATACGAAAATAAATTTCATCCTGTACAAACTATCTATCTATCTATATATCTAGGCTGCTTTCCCCAAGGAAAGGGAGGTAGCCGAGACAGGACGACACACTCCCCATTTACTCATCCATTCAGACACATTCATTCGCATCTTAGCCCCAAAGGGGAGAAGGGACAGATCCTCACCGCACCACACCACACAAGGGTCAACTGCGCATTGCAATCATTGACATCCGCGGCAGGGCCCGACAGCAGAACTGGTTTACCCCTGCCACATCATAACAGACCCATCCCCTTACCCGCACCTGACCTGACTAGCTGATCAGACCAAATGCGGGAGAATATCCCCTCAGGGCTGCGTCATCACTTATTCATTCACAATTTCTCTCCATTTATTTCTGTCACGCACAGCCACTCTTCCTTCCTCAACAGACATCCCTCTCGCATCCAACGCTCTCTTCACACTGTCCATCCATCCTATTCGTGGTCTTCCTCTCAGCCTTACACCTCTCACATCAGATCTAGTTATCTTCTTCACCAATCGCTCATTATCCATTCTCTCCATATGCCCAAACCATCGCAACACCCTCTGCTCAACTCTACCAGCCATCTCCCGAACAACTCCAGTTCTCCTTTGCACTTCATCATTTCGCACCTGATCCATACGCGTCACTCCACACATACTCCTCAGACACCTCATCTCTATTACATTCAAACTTTTCCTCTCTGCTACACCCGTATTCCATGTTTCAGCCCCATATAACGCAGTCGGTACCATGACACCCTTATACAGCCTTCTCTTTACATCCATTCTAAGCGAACGACATTTAAACACTTTTTTCATTCCTCCCAGCACCTTTCCTACTTCATTTATTCTAAACTTCACTTCTGCATCTATTCTTCCATCCACAGCAACATGTGACCCTAGATATTTAAAACAATCTACCTCCTCAAGCAACTCACCATTCAAAACTATATTCATCCCCCTACCATCTATCAACCTCGTACACTTCATCACTTTACTCTTATTCTCATTTACTTTCAATTTCCTCCTTTCACACACCCTTCCAAACTCCTCTACCAACTGTCTCAATCTCTCCTCTGAATCAGCCACCAGTGCAGTATCATCTGCAAACAGCAGCTGCTTCAGATTCCACTCTCCACCATCAACATTCACCAGACTCAGACCTCCACCTAAAACTCTTGCATTCACCTCCCTTACAACACCATCCATGTAAATATTAAACAACCAAGGCGACATCACACATCCCTATCGCAGCCCCACTCTCACAGGAAACCAGTCACTCTCAGCATTTCCCACTCTTACACACACTCTACTATTTACATAAAAACTTTTCATCCCTTTTAGTAATCTACCATCAAGTCCATACAACCTTAAAACAGTCCACAAAGCCTCCCTATCAATTCTATCAAACGCTTTCTCTAAATCCATAAATGCCCAAAACACATCCTTGCCTTTCGCTAAATACTTTTCACACACTTGTCTCACAGCAAACACCTGATCAACGTATCCCCTCCCTCTCCTAAAGCCACACTGTTCATCACCAATCACTCCCTCTGTACCCTCTCTAACTCTCATAATTAACACTCTACCATACACCTTACCTACAACACTCAACAGACTTATACCCCTAAAGCTAGTACATTCATACTTATCACCCTTGCCCTTATACAACGGGACCACACAAGCACTTGCCCAGTCAATTGGCACCATACCTTTCTCATTGCACACATTCAACAATCTTACTAACCAGTCAACAATAGTCACTCCACCACCCTTCAGGCATTCCACAGCACACCCATCCATACCTGCAGCTTTCCCTGTTTTCATCTCCTTTACTGCCTTCTCCACTTCCTCCTTCATGATCAAAGAATCATTTAACTCTCCCAACACATTTATTCCTTGCACCCTTCCCTCTGCCACAATCTCAGCCACCCTTTCCTCCTCTACATTTAACAATCTTTCAAAATACTCTGCCCATCTCTTCCTTACTGCATCCATTTCAATTAACATCCTTCCATCCTCTGATTTTACTCGTTCTTCCTTCCCAGACTCTCCCTTTCGCACCCTTTTCACCTGCTTCCAAAAGATTTTCTTATTCTGTTGAAAATTCTCTGTCAGCCGCCTACCCCACCTTTCATCTGCTGCCACTTTAGCATCACGCACAGCCCTTCTCACTCTATTCCTCTTTTCCTTATACCTTTCATATGACATCTCATCCTTCCTCTGCAGCCATACTTCATATGCACCTCTCTTCTCAGCCACAGCCATACTTACTTCCTCGCACCACCATTCACTTCTTTTTCTTACACCACCACCCACACGTCTCACACCACACACCTCTTCTGCATGCCCCACCACAGCACTCTTAAACAACTGCCATTCCTCCTCCACGCTGCCATTTTCCCGATCTTTCACTTCGTTCCACTCATCTTTCAATTTCTCCTGATACTTTATCTTTTTCTCCCTTTTATCCAACTCACTCACTTTCAAAACCTCCCTACCACACCTAACCCTCCTAGCTCTCACCCATCTCTTACCTACTCTTAACTTTCCCTCCACCAGGTAGTGGTCAGACATACCTCCACCCTCCCCTCTCAGAACTCTCACATCCAACAATCTTTTTATTACATTCCTAGACACAACCACATAGTCCATCAGAGCTCTATCAACAACCCTTCAACCTCCTGTCTCACCCATGTATACTTATAAATATCTTTCTTCTCAAACAGCGTATTCCCAATCACCATCTCTCGCTCAACACACATCGCTATCATTTGTTCCCCATTTTCATTTCTTCCAGGCACACCATGCATACCAACTACACCTTCAACTGCTACATTTCCCACTCTAGCATTCAGATCTCCCATCATTACCACATTCACATTCGCTCCAAAACTCTGCAGACACTCATCAACATCATTCCAGAAAGACTCCCTCTCTTCTTCATCCCTTTCACTACCAGGCCCATATGCACTCACAAACACCCACAACTCACGTTCAAATTTCACTTTCACCCACATCATTCTCGATGACACCTCCTTCCATTCAATCACACATTGCTGTACTTCCGGACTCACTAACAAGGCCACACCTTCTCTTGCCCTTCCTCTATCAACACCTGACAATCTTCCATTCACACTTCCAAACATAGATTCCCCCTTCCCTTTCATCTTCGTTTCACTCAAAGCTAACACATCCAAGTTTCTTCTCACAAACATTCTCCCAATCTCCTCCCTTTTAGCCTCAATCGTGCTACATCCACGCACATTCATAGACCCAATCTTCAGGGTACGGGGATAACTCCATCCCCCATCCCTTTCTCTGGCCTGTCTCTTTTTAGGAACTAAAAAACAGAGGAGGGGGTCCCTAGTCCCCTCACCCCGCCCCTTTTAGTCGCCTTTTATGACACGCAGGGAATACGGTGGCAGTATTCTTCCTAACACAACCTGGCCGCAGAGTAGTAGTACCGCCCCATAGTGCGGCCAGGCTGTGTTCCCCCCGCCACAGGGGGTATTTTACTATTTTGACGTACTGGTATGGCTATTTCACTTTTTTCTCTGTGTATTTCGTACATATACTTGTACTTTCAGTGGCGGTATCGTAACCAATGAGGTCTTGCCTAAGTGACGTAATTGCTGCTGCTATAAAGCTCGAATTGGGAAAAGTTTCAATACCATCTCAACACTTTTGCGGCACCTCAGTGTGGGTTACCTTTCCTAGAAGGGTAGACAAGTCATACCCCACCTGCTCGTGGTGACCTCGCAGACACCCTATTCTTTTGTTTTTCTTGCATTTCTGTTTTTTGTGCTTTTTTTTCTTTCCGTTTTCGTTTTTTCTCCTAAATTATGGTGACACAAATGGGGGCGGCGCTACCCGGGTTTATCCCGGGTAGTATTGTATATACATTTTGCTGTTGTTGTCATTTTGTTTTATTTTTTATTCTCCCTTATCATCAGTAAACAACACCAGTGCCCTCGCTGCAGTAGGTCTGTAGCAAAAAGTGCACAAGCACTGAAGTGCGCCTACTGCAGCGAGTGGATTCATATAGCTTTTGAAAATTTGGATACAGGCGAGTATCCATTCATGAAGAAGAGCCACCAGCTGGGCTTTCGCTGGCTATGTAGCCAGTGTGTTGCACCAGCAGATGAGATGTTGGCTGGTGGAGGAAGTAGTACCAAGAAGGAGTTTGAAGATAAAGTTATTGGGTCGATCTTTCAAGCAATCAGAGACATATCAAATAGACTGGAGGCACTAGAGACCAAGGTCTCATCACCCATGGCGGTCAAGCAGGATCAGGCCAAGTCATTTGGAGATGCTGTTCGCGGGTCTGTCGTGGGGGGAGGGAAGGATCTGCCTGGGGGCGTGATTGAGATCAGTGCTCATGGCCAGAAAAAAGCCTTTCATAATCAGCATGTCCTGATTGTGAAACCAGAGAGTGGCGCTGGTGCCTTGACAAATCAGATGGGACCAGAAGACATCAGAGGCGTACTTAACTCGATACCGGTTGATAGCTGCCTTAAGACCAAGGCTGGTGGACTGGTAATGAAGTTTCTGTCAGCTGAGGCCAAGGGTGAAGCAACTGGGGTGCTGACTGATCATTTTGGCTCTGAGGGCACTTTTTGCATATCAGAGCCAAAGAAAATGTTGCCTAAAATAACCGTGACAGGCCTTTCCTCTTCCTTGGATGACTCTGACATCATCTTAGATATTTTGAGAAAAAACAATAAAATTAAGATGCTCGTTGATCGAGGTTGTACCCTCAACCTTCTCTTCACAACAAGGAATGACATCAAAACTGCTGTCTTGAAGATGTCGCCAGAGGTGAGATCCTCCATTGTAGAACAGGGCAATTACATCTATGTGGATCTTACAAGATGCCGCACTTTCGATAGATTCTGGGTTACACAGTGTCATCACTGTCAAGGCTTTGGTCATAAATTTGAGAGATATTCTAGGAAAAGTGATACACCTAAATGCGTCTTTTGTGCTGGAGGCCATTAATCTAAGGACTGTAGTAACAGAAATTCTTCGAAATGCATCAACTGCTCCTCTTTAAGACATCAAGATGCTAATGCAAAGTCACAGTTGGTTGCCCATTTTGCATCAAGTAGAGAATGTCCAGTTATGATTTGTCATAGGAATAGATTGATTGAAAACACCAATTTTGACCATTCAAAAAACTGACTACGTCCCTCTTGAACCATTTAAGGATGGGTCTTTTAAATATTCGTTCCATCCGTAATAAGATAGACTATATTAATGAAACCCTAAATCAGCACGAGCTTGACATTTTGTGCTTGACTGAAACCTGGTTGTATGAGTCTGATATCTATATTATTTGTAGTGCTTTGCCTAAGACATATTCTATTATTAGTATTCCCAGGCCTGCTGCTGACTATCCGGGAGAAGACGTAGCTCTCATCTACTCGGCAACACTTGCAAACGTTTCTCTCATTGACTCAGACCTGACCCCATCTTCATTTAAATTTATGGAAGTATTAATAAATTTCCATCAGAATACCATTAGAATTGCAATTGTCTGTCGACCAGGTCATCCGGGCAGAGATCGAGGTTTTATGGAGGAGTTTGGGCAGTTTCTTGAAGGGTTTTTTCTTAAACCTGGAGGACTTCTTGTTTGTGGTGATTTCAATTATTGGGTTGACAGTCCAGAGTCAAAACCATTTTCTTCAGAATTCCTTGAGTTGATCACCCAGAACAATTTTTTCAATCATGTGAGTAATCCAACTCATGTCTCAGGACATGTCCTTGACTTATCTTGTCCCCTGTTGGTTGCAGGCTCATATCAGATGTGGAGGTTGACTCATTTGACCCCCTCATCTCTGATCATGCTCTGATCACTCTTAGTTTTGATGTCCCAAAATCCCCTTCATATAAAAAGGTCATCAGGTTCAGAAATTACAACAATGTTGACCGCCAGTTGATGTGTTTTGAAATTGATCAACGTTTAAAATTAACTCCATCGATTCTTCAAGTCTTTCTTCTGGTGAATTGGTTGATATTTACAACAATGAGGTCAGGTCAGTTTTTGACCATTATTGTCCTGAGGTAGTAAAAACAATCACTGTACGTGATAATTCTCCGTGGTATGGTCCATCCATTAATTCTTTGCATAGACAGTGTAGAAGGGCAGAACATGAGTGGCGCTTGCAGCGGACCGAAGTAACTTGTTTGCGTTATGTTTTTGCGAGAAGAGCAGTCGTTCACACTGTAAAAGCCCAGAAGGCTAGGTATTATCAAAATAAAGTTGATTCATGTGGTGGTGATAAAAAAAACTGTCTGCAGTTGTGAACAATTTGGTTGGTCGGAGGAATGTAATTGTTAAACCAACTTCTGTATCTGATGCACTATTGGCTTCTGATTTTGTTTCATTTTTTACAAGTAAGATATCTCGCATAAGAAGTGATTTAGACAGCAGTTCTCCTAGTGAAGCGTACTCAGTTGACTTCCAGCCACGGTGCACTGGGGATCATTTGCTTTCAACATTTCAACCGCTGGATGTAAACAAAGTCAAATGTTACATCAGAGAACTTAATAAAACATTTTGCTCACTCGATCCGTCTAACATGTCACAACTTCCTGATGTGTATGAGCACGCTGCAGAGTTTATCTGCAACATAATAAATAGATGCTTCTTAGAAAGTAATTTTGTGCAGTCTAAGAAACGTTCTTTGCTTAGGCCCCTAATTAAGAAACCTGGCCTTGATGTCGAGAGCATGACAAATTATCGTCCCGTCTCTAACCTGTCTTTTTTTATCCAAGATTACTGAGCAGGCCATACTCGATCAACTCTTACCACTACTGGAACACAACAGAGTTGTTCCTGTTGTTCAATCAGCATACAGAAAATACCATTCAACTGAAACTGCACTAACAAGGATTCAGAGTGACTTGGTGGCAAACACTTGTAGTGGGATTTCCTCTCTCCTAGTTCTGTTGGATCTGTCTGCAGCTTTTGATACAGTAGATCATAAACTATTGTTGGATGATCTGTATTTTTATGGCGTTCGTGATAGTGCCCTTTTGCTCCTTAAGTCATATCTGTCAGACAGATCTCAGAGAGTGGTTGTTGATTACGCTAGCTCTGATTCTGTTCCTCTTCTATTTGGAGTCCCTCAAGGATCAGTTTTGGGTCCAATTCTATTTACTATCAACAAATGTAGTTTATCGTCTCTACTTGATGCTCATGATGTGTCCTATCATTTTTATGCTGATGACACCCAGCTCTATGTTAAGATGTCAGATATCAACGATACTAAGACAAAGTTTGAATCTCTAATGTCTGATATTAAGATTTGGATGGCTAAGAGGAAACTTAGGCTGAATGATGGTAAAACTGAGATCATCATCATCAGAGGAAACAGAAGTGGTGATGACACTGACAGTGCCCTTGCTTTCAACATTGGCCTGTCACAGCTGCATCCAGTCAGTACTGTTTGAAATCTGGGTGTTTATTTTAATTCTAAGTTAAATTACAAAGAACATATTTATCAGGTTGAAAGAGGGTGTTACTTGCATATCAGAAATCTGTACTCTGTGAGAAAATTCCTGAATAGACGGTGCCTCTTAACATTGGTCCATGCAGTGGTCTTGTCTCGTGTTGATTATTGTAATTCACTATAGGTTGGTCTTCCAAATAATATACTAACAAAAGTTCAGTCTGTTTTGAACAGGGCGGCACGGCTTATCTTTGGTCTCCCTCTGAGAACCTCAACTACCTCGTTTCTGATTGAGTTGCATTGGTTACCAGTAAAGGCTAGAATTGAATTTAAACTGTGTCTTATTACATTCAAGGTTCTTAAGTTTGGTGAACCGAAGTATCTTGCTGAATTGTTAAAACTCCCATCGACACGCCCGGTTGTGATGTTACGCAGTGAAGATGATTCCTTGCGTCTTGATGAGCCAGGAGCCATTCACCAGTCATCTTTCTCTGATCATTCTTTTGCATATAGAGCCCCTAGATTATATAACAGATTGCCATTGTCCTTAAGAAAACTCTCTACTGCTGAATCCTTTAAGAGACAGCTGAAACCCTTTCTTTTTTCAAAATCCTATGACCTGGAGAGAGGTACTATGATGGATGATTATAGGGTTTAAATATTGCCACTTTCATGTATATATGATGTAACTTGTATTATGTACAAGAAATGTCACAATTCTTGTAATTGTAAAAATAATGTATGTGTGTCGAGCGCTAGTGAATTCCCAAAAGGAAGAACTGGCACTTTTGAGAAACAAAAGGCCAGATTATTATTATTATTATTATTATTATTATTGTTCAGAGTCTAATAATAACTTGCTTGGAATTCGCATGATTTCCAGTAGTGGTATTTAACCCGCCCCATCCCGACCACTTTTCCACCACTGACTCCCCCCAATCCCGACCATTTTTGAATTTTTTTTTTTTTTTTTGGTCAAACCTCCGCTTTTGGTGAGAAACATTGAAAATTCATTGAGAAATCGCTCACCTGAGGTTTAAAATACTTGATACAGGTAGGAGTACCTCCTTACCTTACTGGGTTTTCTAACAGGCTGGCACCAAAGGAAACGAGTTCTGTAGGAGCATACCTGTTTCACACCACTCATAAACGGTATTTATTTATTTACTTGGTATGAATTTATATGTAGTAAGAGAGTATATTGATTTTCAAGCAGTAATATAGGCATTATAAGCATTGTTTCACTCACTAACTCATCACCATACCTAACCTTTTTTTGCCACATTACCCGATCATCATTTCTGACTGTTTCTTCCTCTAATGCTATGTAAAGTTTGTCCTCTACATTGTCATTGATTGGGGAATCACTCTGGCCCTGAATTTCGTACCGTGGCATGACATGGCTTTACTGGCCAGGTCACTGATAACAGGTGAATTGGTGAGACAATGGCGTGCAGGGGGGGGGGAGGAGGTCATGCTGGGTAAGGCATTGTCCCTGCCTGGCATCTTGTAGAGGAAGGTGTCACGTGTATACGTACCAAAAATCACTCATGAAAATTGAAAATTGTGCAAATTAGGGACCTTGCAATTGATTCGCATTTATGTACGTCGACGGGATTGGCAGTGACAAAATGTGTGGACGTTAAAGAACGTCGACGGGACGCCACAGGTTAAAAAATGCTCAAGTGTCCTACTGGTATATTCCATATACGAGTTAGATGTAAGAATCATAGTGAATATTTTTGAAAATACAGTGAAAAGCTGAATATCATATTCTTCTGCTTTTGTGAGATTAACCCTCTCGCACATGCATAAGCTTTATAAGTTTTGCCGACACATGATTTTACTCCACCCCCCTCCCCGCCAGCCTGCCCGCGCGCAACTGAAAACACATATTCTCGCCTTATTTTCACCACCCAAACCTCTATATATTGCCATGAAACCTGCATTTCTTATTCGTCGATATTCGTTCTAGCCGTTAAGCGTAAAAAAAAATACAGAATAATACGAATACAAGTACATTAGGCCACCGTGAATAAACATTTCCGAATGTGAATTTCACTTCCCAACATCCAAGTTCAAATGTTTTCCATCATACAGAAAAATGTTATTAGAAGTTTTGATAGAGAACTTCATCAAGTTTCTAATGGGAATGTCCGGTTATTATACAATTTGTAGTTTTCGAGAAAATAGCCAATAACTGAAAGCCATTTTTTGAAATAAAGCAGGAAGCCTTTCTGCAAAAGTTTTCTTGCACACGTTATGTTTTTATTTCATAATCTTGTGTAGAATTTCATGAGCTTTCTCATGGGCCATGCCAATTTTTGATAGGCCTCATAGTTTCCGAGTAAATCGCAAAAAACTACTAGGTACTCACGGCCCTGCTGCACTCTCGTCATGTGCACACAATAACCTTTATATTCCTGCCTATGTAACAATGACTTTTTGTCAGAGATATTATATTGTTATGTCCTGAATATATGTAGAATTCACTGATCTTTATCATGGTTCTTACAGGAAATTAATACGTCTAACAGTTTTCAAGTAAATGGACGACAAACGTAGAATACTCCTCCTCGCCCAGAAGCAAGATAAAAACACTCCTTTCCCTGCCTCACCCACATCTACATATTTTTGCTCGTTAGGTTTTATTATTTTCTTTTTTTACTCAAAGTATACTCATAAAATATCATAAGCTTTTCGATAGTGCTCATAGAAACTCGAGATGACCACCAGTCTTTTTGCTAGGTAGTGATACTGAAGCTGAACTTTCTTCCATCTCATATGTATATATGTAAAAAACACTACTGTACTTATTTGTGTAAAATGTATAGAATAGTAATCCCTCTAATATCCGAACGCCCAATATCCGAACATCCCCACTAACCGGACATAATCGTCCTGGGATCCAATATTCCCAAAATGGGCCAAAAACCGCAAAAAATTCGAAAAAAATCTGACTTTTTTTCCCTCCCGTAATTTGAAATTGCCGCTGGCGCCAAACAGCTGTTACACCATGGTCCCTTCACCCCTTCCTTCCTCCTCCTCCCCCCTCCCCTGTCAGGGTTGCCATTTGGTATTTTTCATTACCAAGTGTGGGCCAATTTGGTAATGAAAAATTCGTTTGGTAATGAATCAGAATAACGCATTACCAAATGGATTTTTCACATGTATGAGGATACACAGGATGGAGATGGTGGATTGTTTGCTCTCTCTGATTAATCTGCTACCCTACATAGAGTGAAAATAATCAACATGGTGTTAATTATAAGCAGAGTGATTACATGTATTTCCACTTGTATATATAATTAGTGAAGAATAAATGTTAGCTTTACGAATTTGGTAATGAAAGTTGAGGAGATTGGGAATGTGGCCGTTGCGATCTGGCAACTCTGTTACCTCGCCATCATCAACAGTCACAGCCAAACTCCGATCCAGAGCAGATACTTATAGCAGTGCAAGCCACAGGTGCTTGTTTTTTGTGAATAAACAGTGAATAAACTGCAATACCTCGCCACTAGAACACACGGGAATTTACAGTGTTGTTCAGTGTTCAGAAATTAGAATCTAGAGTGCAGAGGATTAACTGTGGACTGCAAACTGGCGGTTCAAACTAGTCCAGGAGCCAGGGACTTATAAGTACCCAGAATGTTTAATATTGTATAAACTCACCTCTAAAACCTCGTTTTATGGTTCTTTTGCATTTATTTCAGTCTTTTATGTCCCTTATTGGTGTGATTTGGGTCTTAAATAGGTGCAATGCATGTCCAGAGGGAGTTGTATAGGTGTTTTTCTGAGTTAGGGTCCATAAGTACAAGTCCAGGAGGCTGGGGCCCAATATCCGGACAGGATCACTATCCGGACATGCCTTTGGCTCTCTTATGTCGGATATTGGAAGGATTACTGTATAGAAATAGGTCAGTGTACAAATCAACAAAATAAGGATAACTCACTTCCTCCAGAGGTGTTGAGGTGTTGGCAGAACCTTGACGGGTTTGAAGACGAGGAGTTATGTAGTGTGTGTGTGTGTGTGTGTGTGTGTGTGTGTGTGTGTTCTTACCTTACCTAATTGTTCTTACCTAATTGTATCTTTACAGGAATGAGTCAAGCCCGTACTGTCCCGTGTCTTAAACCATATTTATCGTACATATCCTTAAATTTGTGAATTGTTTTGGCACACACTATTTCATTCAGCAGTGCATTCCATTGATCAATTGCTCTGTTTGGGAAACTGAATTTCCTTATGTCTTTATCACCTCTCTTCTTATGCAGTTTTTTGCAGTGTCCTCTTGCTGATGCTTCTCCATATGTTAAGTAATCATTTACGTCTATTTTCTCCTTCCCTGATATGCACTTATATAGCATTATCATGTCACCTCTTTTCCTTCTCTCCTGTAGTGTTGGTAGATTCAGTTTATTTAGTCTTTCTTCGTAGCTTAGGTCCCTTAAGCTTGGTATCCAACTTGTAGCGGCCCTTTGAACTTTTTCAATCTTGTCTATGTGCTTTTTGAGATGAGGACTCCAGACTACTGATGCATATTCCAGGGTTGGTCTAATGAATGATGTTATTATCCTTCTTAGCATGTCTTCATTTATGTATGTGAATGCTATTCTCATATTTGCAAGCAGTGTATACATGTTCCGTACCTTCTCGCTGATGTGGTCAGCCAGAGATAGTCTGTTATTGATAATCACGCCTAGGTCTTTCTCTCTTTCTGATGTGTATAGGGTTTTATTTCCTAACTTATAATCCCAATCAGATCTTTTTCCACTTTTACCAAACTTGTGTGTGTGTGTGTGTATTTACCTATTTGTATTTACCTATTTGTAGTATACAGGAATTGAGCAATGCTCGTGTTGTCCTGTCTCCATGTCCACATTTATCAAGTCTACCTTTACACACATGAATGTTTTTCTCATGCACCACGTCTTTGTCTAAGTCGTTCCAAATATTTAAGAATATACCTAATTGTGATATACATGGAATGTACTATGCTCGTGGGTTTCCGTCGCCGTTTCTCAATAAGTCGAATTTAACTTTAAACTCGTTTAAGTTTTTAGACTGGACGATCTCTTTGTCCAGGCTATTCCATAAGTCTATACTTCTGTAAGGAAAGCTATATTTCTTGATATCCTTCAAGCAGCTTGACTTTTTCAATTTCATCCCATGTCCTCTTGTTGCTCTCTTATCCCATACAAACAGATCTTCTTTGTCAATTTTATCTACTCCCACCATGGTCCTGAACACCGCAATCATGTCTCCCCTCTTCCTCCTTTCCTCTAACGAAGGCAAATCCAGTTTTTCCAGCCTCTCTCTGTATGACAGGTCTGTCAGACTGGGGACCATCTTGGTTGCTGTTCTTTGTATTCTCTCAATCTTGTTTATATCTTTCTTTTTGTGTGGGCACCACACTACTGCTGCATATTCTAACCTGGGGCGGATCATGGCCACTATCAATTTTTTCATCATTTCCTCATCCATATAATGAAATGCTACTCTTATGTTAGTCAAGAGCTTATAAGTCTCTCCAACTATCTTGTTAATGTGCTTTTCTGGTGACAAACTATCTTGGACCAGCACTCCCAAATCTTTCTCTTCTCTCCTTTTTGTGATTAATTCATTACCCAAAAAATAATTCAGTGATGGTCTCCTGGTACTTTTACCCATTTCCAATATTTTACATTTCTTTACATTAAATTTCATTTCCCACGTCCGGCTCCAATTGTGTATCCTATCCAAATCCTCCTGCAGTATTTTACAATCCTCCTCAACCTCTATCTTCCTCAAGATCTTTACATCATCAGCAAACAGACTCGCATAACTGTTCACTCCATCTACCATATCATTTACGTAAATCAGGAACATTACTGGCGCCAACACTGAGCCTTGAGGGACTCCACTTGTTACTTCCCTCCATCCAGACATCTTTTCCTTTATTACTGTCCTCATTTGTCTGTCTCTCAAAAAGTCTCTCATCCATTCCAGAAGTTTCCCCTTTAGTCCTCCTATATATTCTAGTTTCCACATTAGTCTCTTATGAGGTACCTTGTCAAAGGCCTTCTCTAAGTCTAAGTACACACAATCCACCCAACCATCCCTCTCCTGTACCACATCAATCGCTCTTGAGTAAAAGCTCAACAAGTTTGAAACACATGACCTTCCACTTCTGAATCCAAACTGACATTCAGCCAAAATATTCATCTCTTCCAGATATTTTATCCATCTGTCTTTCAGGATTCTCTCACACAATTTTGCGACCATGCTGGTTAGAGACACTGGTCTATAATTCAGGGGTTCTTCCCTGTTTCCTCCCTTGTAAATTGGTACCACATTTGCCCTCTTCCATTCTTTTGGCACTTTCCCCTCTTCCAGTGAGCATACAATTAAGCTGTGAATTTTATCCGCCAGTTGTTCTCTGCATTCCTGTGTGTGTGTGTGTGTGTGGCATATTTTGTTCTCTCCTCCTTGCACTACACATGCGATGCACACAATAGATTTCTCCACGAACATTCGCTGCACGACATATGTATATATGTGTGGCATAATTCTTGTCTCTGATCATTGTGCTAGGTTTTCGCTAAGTCAGTCAATGCATGCAATATTTCTCGGGCAACACTCACTGCACTATTTTATTCCAATGTTTCACACTAGACCATACACAATATAGCACTGTCTGAGATTGGTACAATGCCTTTTCACTGAAGTCTGTGATTGTGGCGTATTTTTTGTCTCTGATACTTGCTGATACTTGCGCAAGGTTTGAGCTAAGTCAGTCAATATTTCTCGATGAACGCTCTCTGCACTATTTTATTTGTATATTTCACACAGAACCATATACAATATAAAACACTATCACATGATTCCATCCCAACTTCCTCTATTATTCCCTTCCTGACTCTATGGCGTACGTGACCACTTGTTTCCTTAGCGACTATGGCATATCTCTATGGCATACATAATGCCTGCTATGGTAGGTCAGTTATTTCACTAATCCAGGCACTATATGTTTCACAAAAGATAAGTACTGGCTTCATTATAAAGGTAAAATACTCACATCACATACGGGCAGGGTGAAGCAGAGTGGAAACCCCGTTATAACAAATCACACTCCTACCTCTATGCCTAATGGCTGATAATGGACCCCAGTGCTTTACAAACAATATATCAATGTTCCATAGATATACCCCTGGGGGTAGGGGGGTTTTTCAAGAATACTCCCCCAGTATCCCTGCTTGTCGTAAAAGGCGACTAAAAGGGTTGGCGGAGAGTTAGTGCCCCTCCCCGGAAAACAGCTAACTAAAAAAACAAACAATAAACCTCGGACAAGGACTGACCAAACAATGATGACCAAGGACCGGACAAAGGACATGGTTATCGGAACGTGGAATGTAAGGGGAGCGAATGATGAGGTGAAAGAGAGAGAGATCGTCCAGGTGCTTGAGGGTGCGAAAGTGGATGTATGTGGAATAACTGAAACAAAATGGAGAGGAGAAAGTGTGAGAGAATGGGAGTATGGATGGGGTATACTGTATGTGCAGGAGTAGGTGAGAATGAGAGGGCATAGAAAGGAGTATGTATAGTCATGAGTAAAAGATGGAAGAAGAGCATAAGACAGTATGGATCAGTAGGGTCAAGGATTGTGTGGGAAGTTGAAAGTTGGAATACAAATGTGGGCGATTGTGTGTGTGTATGCGCCAACGCAAGATCGTGCTAGAAGAGTGAGAGAAGAGTTCTGGACAAATTTAGAAGTGTGCATGGAAAAGTTTGGAAGGAATGAGAGAGTGTTTTTGATTGGTGATATGAATGGTAAAGTTGGGAATGTGAAGGTGGATGGAATAGTTGGTGAGTGGGGTGTGCCTGCTGAGATAGATGAGAATGGGAGTGCATTAGTGGACATTTGTGCCGGGAGGGGGTTGGTGATAACCAATACCCTCTTCAGGCATAAAATGATCCACAGGTATACATGGCGAGTGATAAGAAGGGTGGGTGGTGAACTGAATGAAAGGAAGACAACGATTGATTATGTGTGTGTGGATGAAAGGATGCGAAGATGTGTAATGGATGCAAGAGCTCATAGAGGTTGGGGGCGTGGACTTTCTGACCACTACTTGGTCTATCTATCTATCTATCTATAGCCCGACGCCCTAATCCCGCAAAGGGTGGCCGCAGACAAAACGCCTCCAAGTCACTCTGTCACCCACCATTTGACCCCCCTCCCCCCAACTCACCCCCCCCTCCCTCATATACCTCTCAACTCCATCCCTCCACCTCATCCTCGGTCTACCCCTCCCTCTCCCTCCCTCCACCTCACCCACATACACCCTCTTAGTCAGTCTTTCACTCTCCATCCTCTCCACATGTCCAAACCACCTCAGTGTATTTCTCCTAATCTTTTCAACCACATCCACATCTACCCCACAACGTTCCTTCACTTCTTCATTCGTCAACCTGTCCCTCCATGTCACTCCACATGCTCCTTTCAAGTAACTCATTTCCACTGCTCTCACTCTTGACTTGTTCCCCTCTTGCAAGGTCCACGCCTCGCTTCCATACATCAGGGTAGGGATAACAATACCATCATGCAGAGACTTCTTAACTTCCATACTCACCTCCCTATTTCTCATCACTGCTTTCAGTGTGCCAACAACCTTCCTTCCCTGCTGTACCCTTTCACGTACTTCATCCCTCAAAGTTCCATCCTTACTCATCACACTACCCAAGTACTTGAATGCACTCACATTCTCCATATCCTAACCATCCAACCTCACTGCACACTCTGTGACTTCATTCCTCTCAAACACCATAACTTTACTTTTGTTTACATTAACTTTCAGCTTCCTCCTCCTACACACTGTCCCAAATTCATTCACCAAACCTTGCAACTCCCATTCATCTTCACTCAACAATACTGTATCATCAGCAAACAGCAACACCGGAAGCTTCCAAATCTCACCCTCATTCATTAGGGCCACCCCCACATCCACTGCCCTACCTTGTACCTCCTTTACGACCCCATCCATATATATATTAAACAGCCATGGAGACATTACACACCCCTGTTTCAGTCCCACATTGAGATCAAAGAACTCACTCAGCTCACCATCCACTCGCACCGTAGCCCTAGCTCCCTCGTACATACTCTTCACAGCACTCAACAATTTCCCCTCCACTCCATATATTCTTAATACCTTCCACAACTCTTTCCTATCTATTCTGTCATAAGCTTTCTCCAAGTCCATGATGGCAGCGTACACTTTCCTTCCCTTCTCTAGATACTTCTCCACTAAACATCTTAGAACAAATATCTGATGTACACACCCTTTTCCCTTCCTAAATCCCCCTTGTTCTTCTCCAACTAGCTCCTCTGTCATATGCCTAACCCTATCAATGAGTATTCTACCATATATTTTACCAGTCACACTAAGAAGGCAAATACCCCTATGGTTACCACATACTTCTCTCTCCCCTTTTCCTTTGTACAGAGGAACAATTATACCTGATTTCCAGTCCTCTGGAACCCTTCCCTCTTCCCAAGCCAATCTACACAACTTCCATATCCACTCCACAACAATCTCACCCCCATACCTAAGCATTTCACCACACACTCCATCAATTCCTGGGGCCTTTCCCAGCTTAATCTTCTTCATCGCTTCCACTACTTCCGACCTACTGATCTCTTCCTCCCTCCTCTCATCTCTTCTTCTCCCAGCCATTCCCCAACCACTTATACTCACACTGCTCTCACTCTCTACATTCAACAAATCCTCAAAGTGCTCCTTCCATCTCCTCAATTTCTCTCTCTTCTCCACCAACAATCTATTATTCCTATCTTTCACTCCCCTACTATTTCCCCTTTCACACTGCCTTACTTTCTTTACCTCCTTCCAAAACAATTTCTTACTCTCCCTCCATTTCACACTCAGATTCCTCCCAAACTCTTCATCCACTTTCTTCTTACTCTCCTTCACCAGTCTCTTAACCTCCCTTCTCCTGCTCACATATACCTCTCTCTTCTCTCTCTCATCTTCTCCCCTACCTCTACTCGCCAACCATTCACCATATGCCTTCTTCTTTTGTTCCACAGCTCGTTTCACCTCATCATTCCACCATGCTGTCCCTTGCACACCCTTGCATCTCCTCCTCACTCCACAAACCACCTCACACGCTGTGCTTATCTCTTCCGTGAATATCTTACATACGTCTTCCACCCCTTCCATCTGCTCTAGCTCATACCTTCCCAATCTTTCTTCCACTATGCTCTTATACTCTGTCCTCTTCTCACTATCTTGCAATTTCTCCACTCTTCTCACAGGAGCTGTTTCCTCCTGTCTTCCCCTTCGCCTCCTCAACCACTTTCTTTACAGCTCTACCTTGGCCATCACTAAGTGATGGTCCGAGACTCCATTCCCCCACCCTCTCCACACCCTTGCATCCAACACTTGTCTTCTCATTCGCTCATCGACACACACGTAGTCTATCATTGCCTTTCGTTCAACAAGTTCACCATCCATCCTCCTCATTACTCTCCATGTATACCGGTGGATCATCTTATGACGAAAGTAGGTGTTGGCTATTGCCAACCCCTTACCAGCACAGATGTCCACCAAAGCACTACCATTCCCATCTACTTCTGCTGGCACACCCCACTGACCAACCACTCCATCCACTCGTACATTCCCGACTTTGCCATTCATGTCTCCAATCAACAGCACTCTCTCGCTCCTCTCAAACTTGTCCATACATGCTTCTACTCTCGCCCAAAGCTCATCTTTCACTCTTGCCACTCGATCCTCTGTTGGAGCATACACACATACAATCGCCCATGCTTGTATACCTACTTTCATCCTCACCCATACAATCCTTGCACCCACTGTTCCATACTCTCTTATATTCTCCTTCCACTTCTTGCTTATCATCAGACATACTTCCTCTCTTGCCCTCTCATTCTCACTGACTCCCGCACATATACCTACACCGTATTCCCATTCTCTCACCCTTTCACCTTTACATTTAGTTTCAGTCAATCCACATATATCCACTTTTGCATCCTCAAGCACCTGGACAATCTCTCTCTCTTTCACTTCATCATTCACTCCTCTCACTACTTGGTGGTGGCCAGAATTAGAATTCAAGTAAGATGGGGGAATAGAAGAAGGGAAAGACGAGGGGAAGGAGTAGTTGCAAGGAGAGTGGAAAGGTTACAAGAGGATGAGAAAAAGGCAGA
This sequence comes from Coenobita brevimanus, assembly GCF_032717465.1. Lineage (NCBI taxonomy): Eukaryota > Metazoa > Arthropoda > Malacostraca > Decapoda > Coenobitidae > Coenobita > Coenobita brevimanus. The sequence continues at coordinate 22,063,428 of NC_136998.1, read as the reverse complement.
GTATAAGAGAGAAGTGGAGGAATGATTGGGCAAATATGAATTGGAGCAGATGGGAGATGTGGAAGGTGTGTGTAGGATATTTACAGAAGAAATATGTGCAGCATGTGATGTGGTGTGTGGAAGGAAGAGAAGACGGAGGGGGGTGCAAGGAACAGCGTGGTGGACTGAAGAGGTGAGACAGGCTGTGGCACAAAAGAAGAAAGCATACAATGAATGGATGAGAAATAGGGGCGTGGAAGAAGTTGAGAGGCGGAAGAGGGAGTTATATGTAGAAAGAAAGAGAGAGGTGAAAAGATTAGTAAGAGAGAGTAAGATGAGAGTGGATGAGGAATTTGGAAGGAATTTGAGTGTAAAGTGGAGGGACTGTAAGAAAATGTTCCAGAAAGAGGTGAAAAGAGTAAGACAGGGTGGAAGTGAAGTTAGCAGGGGAGTGAAAGATAAAAGTGGTAGATTACTAGTGGAGAAGGGAGAAAAAGTGAGCAGATGGAGAGAACACTTTAAGGAATTGTTGAACATAGAGGATGGAAGTAATGCAAGTATAAGTGGCTGGGGAATGGCTGGGAGAAGGAGGGAGGGGAGAAGACAGGAAGAAATCAGTAGGATAGTTGTGGAAACAATGAAGAAAGTTAAATCGAGGAAAGCCCCAGGAATTGATGGAGTGTGTGGTGAAATGCTGAAGCATGGGGGAGAGATAGTAGTAGAATGGATGTGGAAGATGTGCAGATTGGCCTGGGAGGAAGGTAGAGTCCCGGGGGATTGGAAGTCAGGTATAATTATTCCCTTGTACAAAGGAAAAGGGGAAAAAGAAGTGTGTGGTAATCATAGGGGCATTTGTCTTCTTAGTATAATAGGAAAAGTGTATGGTAGGATACTTATTGACAGAGTTAGAGAAAGAACAGAGAAAGTAGTTGGAGAAGAACAGGGAGGCTTTAGGAAGGGAAGAGGTTGTGTAGATCAGATATTCATTCTTAGATCTTTAGTGGAAAAGTTTCAAGAGAAGGGAAAGAAGTTGTATGCGGCTTTCATGGATTTGGAGAAAGCATATGACAGGGTGGATAGACAAGGATTGTGGAAAGTGTTAAGAATATATGGAGTAGATGGGAAGTTGTTGAATGCTGTGAAGAGTATGTACGATGGTGCGAAGGCTGCAGTTCGTGTGAATGGTGAACTTAGTGAATTTTTCTCTTTGAAGGTTGGGTTGAAACAGGGATGTGTCATGTCTCCATGGTTGTTCAGTCTTTACATGGATGGGGTAATAAAAGAGGTACAAGGTAGGGTAGTGGATGTTGGAGTGGCCCTGGTGAGAGAGGATAGTGTTTGGAAACTCCCTGTACTGTTGTTTGCAGATGATACTGTGTTGTTGAGTGAAGACGAAGGGTAGCTGCAAGGCTTGGTGGATGAGTTTGAGAGAGTGTGTAAGAAACGGAATCTAAAGGTGAATGTAGGGAAGAGTAAAGTGATGGCCTTTGAGAGAGGTGAAGGCAGTGAATGTACAGAAGGGTTGGATGGTGAGGAATTAGAAAATGTGAGTATGTTTAAGTACTTGGGTAGTGTGATGAGTAAGGATGGAGGTTTGGAGGGTGAAGTGCATGAAAGGGTACAACAGGGAAGAAAGGTTGCTGGTTCTTTGAAAGCAGTGATAAGAAACAGGGAAGTGAGCATGGAAGTGAAAAAGTTACTACATGACAGTATTGTGATACCAACTCTAACGTACGGAAGTGAAGCTTGGACTTTGTTGGAAGGACACAAGTCAAGAGTGAGAACAGTGGAAATGAGTTATTTAAGAGGAGCCTGTGGAGTCACACGGAGAGACAGGCTGACGAATGATGATATAAAGGAGTGTTGTGGTGTGGATTTGGATGTGATAGGAAGCGTTATGAGGAACACACTGAGGTGGTTTGGCCATGTGGAGAGGATGGAGGGTGAAAGACTGATGAAGAGAGTGTATGTGAGTGAGGTGGAGGGGGGAAGAGGGAGGGAGAGGCTGAGGATGAGATGGAGGGATGGGGTGGAGAGGTATATGAGAGAGGGGGGTGTGAGTTGGGAGCAGGGCAGTGAGATGGCGGGGGACAGGGCAACTTGGAGGCGATTTGTTTGTGACCACCCCAAACGGGATTGAGGCATCTGGCTGGCTTCTGCCTTGGGTGGGAGGGGGAAAAAGGCGGATTTAAAGGGATGACTGACAGCAGCACTACCCTTCAACCCACCTGGTCGTTAGATACTGAGGTTTTTCTGCTGCGCATTGCCTCATCAGAGCAGTCACAGTGCTGCCAAATGTTTACCTCGGAAGAGAGACGCACCCACTAGAACACACCAAAATTTGACGCAAATCGGCCAAAAACTTTCTTTTTGACAGTGTTTTTTTTCTGCTTAACAATGTGATTCACGTCTTCATGCATTTATGTGCCAAACCACAAAGAACGCGATTCGTGTCAACGTGCTTCCGAGTGTTAATATATGAGTTACTCTATAAATTATCATAGAAAAAAAATTCCTTACATCATAGAAAATGAAATGGATATAAAATCTGAGGTCACAGTAAGCCCTCCACTGTCACAGCTAGTGCCAAAATAACCTCGCCAAACCCAATTTCACCAAATCCAAGGGCTTAATTATGTGGGTAAAATTTTAATTTTTAAATTATTGTTGAGAGGTAATAAGTAGCTTTTTATTGTAGTAACTTAGCGTTTGAAAACTAAACTATCTATCTATAGCCTGATGCCCCAATGCCGCAGAGGATGGCCGCAGACAAAACGCCTCCAAGTCACTCTGTCACCCACCATTTGACTACCCTCCCTCCAACTCACTCTCCCCTCCCTCATATACCTCTCAACTCCATCCCTCCACCTTATCCTCAGTCTTCCCCTCCCTCTCCCTCCCTCCACCTCACCTACGTACACCCTCTTAGTCAGTCTTTCATTCAGCATTCTCTCCACATGTCCAAACCACCTCAGTGTATTTCTCCTAATCTTCTCAACCACATCCACGTCCACCGAACAACGTTCTTTCACTTCTTCATTTGTCAACCTGTCCCTCCATGTCACTCCACATGCCCCTCTCAAGTAGCTCATTTCCACTGCTCTCACTCTTGACTTGTTCCCCTCTTGCAAGGTCTATGCCTCGCTTCCATACGTCAGGGTAGGGATCACAATACTATCATGCAGTGACTTCTTAACATCTGTACTCACCTCTCTATTTCTCATGATTGCTTTCAGTGAACCAACAACCATTCTTCCCTGCTGTACCTTTTCATGCACTTCATCCCCCAAGGTTCCATCCTTACTCATCACACTACCCAAGTATTTGAATGCACTCACATTCTCCATATCCTCACCATCCAACCTCACCGTACATTCTGTGTCTTCATTCCTCTCAAACACCATAACTTTACTCTTGTTTACATTAACTTTCAGATTCCTCTTCCTACACACTGTCCCAAATTCATTCACCAAACCTTGCAACTCCCATTCATCTTCACTCAACAATACTGTATCATCAGCAAACAACAGCACCTGAATCTTCCAAATCTCACCCTCATTCATTAGAGCCAGCCCCACATCCACTGCCCTATCTTGCACCTCCTTTACAACCCCATCCATGGATATATTAAACAGCCATGGAGACATCACACAACCCTGTTTCAGTCCCACTCTGAGATCAAAGAACTCACTCAGCTCATCATTGACTTGCACTGTAGTCCTAGCTCCTTCGTACATACTCTTCACAGCATTCAGCAATTTCCCCTCCACTCCATATATTCTCAGTACCTTCCACATACCTTGTCTATCTATTCTGTCATATGCTTTCTCCAAGTCCATGAAGGCAGCATACACTTTCTTTCCCTTCTGAAGATACTTCTCCACTAAACATCTGAGAACATATATGTGATCCACACACCCTTTTCCTTTCCAAAATCCCCCTTGTTCTTCTCCAACTAGCTCCTCTGTTATATGCCTAACCCTATCAATGAGTATTCTACGATATATTTTTCCAGTCACACTAAGAAGGCAAATACCCCTATGGTTACCACATTTTTTTTTTTTTTAATAACAGAATGGAGGAAGGAAAAACAAATGAATAGAAAAAAATAATCCATACACCAGATTACTGGTGTCGTCTGTTTATAAAAAATATCTGTAACAGTTAGACTTTTTTTTTTTTTTTTTTTTTTTTTTTTTTTTAAAGCGAGGAAGAAGGAACCAAAGGCCATGAGCCTGCAGTAACAGTTCCCTCCAAGAGAAAAAACAAAATACAATAGAGAGCCAAATTCAAGATCCGATCATTTTGAGATGCCTCGACACACTGCGTTGGAAAGACTGGAGATCATAGGCAGCAGGAAATACAGACAGAGGGAGACAGTTCCAGAGCTGACCTGTTGCATAAATGAAAGACTGGGAGTAACGGTTAACTCTTGCATTAGAGAGTTGGACAGAAAAGGGATGAGAGTTTGCTGCCAGACGGGTGCTACACACCCGTCGTAGAGGTGGAGGAATGCAAGCAGACAGTTTAGAGGAGCAATGACCATTAAAGTAACGATAGAAAAGAGATAAAGATGCAATAGTGCAGCGAAGAGACAGAGGTTGAAGGGAGTCAGTAAGAGGAGGAGAGTTAATGAGACAAAAAGCCTTTGACTCCACCCTATTGAGAAGAGCTGTATGTGGGGAGCCTCCCCACACATGAGAGTTGTACTCCACACAGGGGCAGATAAAACCCCTGTATAGAGTCAACAATTGTGCAGGGGTAAAGAAAGAGCGGAGTCGGCTTAGCACACCCAATCTCTTGGAAGCAGATTTTACAAGAGATTTAATATGATCTTTCCAAGATAAGTTCCGAGTAAATGAAACCCCAAGCATGTTCAAGGATGATGCAGGATTAAGCTGAATATTATTAAACATTAGTGGGTATACCTGTGGAAGATTTTGTCGGGTTGATAGGTGTAAGAACTGAGTCTTAGATGCATTAAAAACAACCATATTATTTTTACCCCAGTCAGAGACACAAGCCAAGTCAGACATTAGGTGTGCCATAGCCTCATCCCTTGTTTGTTGAAATATCACTACATCTCTTATGCACTCACTTATCACAAACACTGCAGAAAATGGAATTACTTCCCAGGCCCTTGTGACAAATTCCACATGGCCAACCTCTCTCTTCATTGACAGTACCATCACCAATCCTAGATATCACTTTTGTTTTATCTGCATATAATCATAAGCCTTTGTGCCCCTTATCATCTCTCCACTTCCTAAATCTTTCCTCTGCCTCCCTGTCATTCTCTGCAAAAGCAAAGGGAGGGAAAGAAGAGATTGGGAGGGAAAGTGGAAGTAAGTGAAGGGAGAGAAGAAAACAGTGAGAGAAATAAAGAAAAGGGAGAGAGAAGTGGGAGGGACAGAGGGAGGGAGGGAAAGAAAGAAAGAAAACATCAGAGGAAGAGGAAGGGAGGGAGAGAAGATAAAGTGTGAGAAGCAGAGTAAGGGAAGAAAAAGAAAACAAGGAAGGGAGAGAGGAAGACAGTGCGGGCGGGAGAAGAAACCAGAGGGAGAAAGGGAGAGAGAGTAGGGAGGAAGGGAAGAAAAAATGAGGGTGAAAAGAAGTGGAAGGGAGGGAAGATAAGAAGCAGAGAGAGGGAGGAAAGAAAATGGCATTGAGGGAGGGAAAGAGGGTGCTAGAAACATGAGACAGGAAGATAAGTAAGAAGGGAAGATTGGAGAAGGAGGGAAAGAAGGGGAAGAAAAAGAAGTAGAGTGTGAAGGATGTATTAGAGGGAGGAAAGGAAGAAGCAGAGAGAGAATGAGATGAAGGAGGATGTGAAACTTGTAGAAGGAGGAAAGACAAAGAGAGTGAAAATTCAGATGGGTGGATGTGTGTGTGTGTATTTACCTATTTGTATTTACCTATTTGTAGTATACAGAAATTGAGCAATGCTCGTGTTGTCCTGTCTCCATATCCACATTTATCAAGTCTACCTTTACACACATGAATGTTTTTCTCATGCACCACCTCTTTGTCTAAGTCGTTCCAAATATTTAAGAATATACCTAATTGTGATATACACGGAATGTACTATGCTCGTGGGTTTCCGTCGCTGTTTCTCAATAAGTCGAATTTAACTTTAAACTCGTTTAAGTTTTTAGACTGGACGATCTCTTTGTCCAGGCTATTCCATAAGTCTGTACTTCTGTAAGGAAAGCTATATTTCTTGATATCCTTCAAGCAGCTTGACTTTTTCAATTTCATCCCATGTCCTCTTGTTGCTCTCTTATCCCATACAAACAGATCTTCTTTGTCAATTTTATCTACTCCCACCATGGTCCTGAACACCGCAATCATGTCTCCCCTCTTTCTCCTTTCCTCTAACGAAGGCAAATCCAGTTTTTCCAGCCTCTCTCTGTATGACAGGTCTGTCAGACTGGGGACCATCTTGGTTGCTGTTCTTTGTATTCTCTCAATCTTGTTTATATCTTTCTTTTTGTGTGGGCACCACACTACCGCTGCATATTCTAACCTGGGGCGGATCATGGCCACTATCAATTTTTTCATCATTTCCTCATCCATATAATGAAATGCTACTCTTATGTTAGTCAAGAGCTTATAAGTCTCTCCAACTATCTTGTTAATGTGCTTTTCTGGTGACAAACTATCTTGGACCAGCACTCCCAAATCTTTCTCTTCTCTCCTTTTTGTGATTAATTCATTACCCAAAAAATAATTCAGTGATGGTCTCCTGGTACTTTTACCCATTTCCAATATTTTACATTTCTTTACATTAAATTTCATTTCCCACGTCCGGCTCCAATTGTGTATCCTATCCAAATCCTCCTGCAGTATTTTACAATCCTCCTCAACCTCTATCTTCCTCAAGATCTTTACATCATCAGCAAACAGACTCGCATAACTGTTCACTCCATCTACCATATCATTTACGTAAATCAGGAACATTACTGGCGCCAACACTGAGCCTTGAGGGACTCCACTTATTACTTCCCTCCATCCAGACATCTTTTCCTTTATTACTGTCCTCATTTGTCTGTCTGTCAAAAAGTCTCTCATCCATTCCAGAAGTTTCCCCTTTAGTCCTCCTATATATTCTAGTTTCCACATTAGTCTCTTATGAGGTACCTTGTCAAAGACCTTCTCTAAGTCTAAGTACACACAATCCACCCAACCATCTCTCTCCTGTACCACATCAATCGCTCTTGAGTAAAAGCTCAACAAGTTTGAAACACATGACCTTCCACTTCTGAATCCAAACTGACATTCAGCCAAAATATTCATCCCTTCCAGATATTTTATCCATCTGTCTTTCAGGATTCTCTCACACAATTTTGCGACCATGCTGGTTAGAGACCCATCCATCCATTGCCAGACGCCATGTATCCCAAACGGGGTGGCCAAGGGCTTAGAGTTAATTGTTTTACAGGGAGGGGCACTAATCCTCCACCAACCCCACTTCACACGTAGGGATGCCAACAGCATCTGGTTTTCCCAGGCGGTCACCCATCCAAGTACTAACCAGACCCAACGTTACTTGTCTATAATTCAGGGGTTCTTCCCTGTTTCCTCCCTTGTAAATTGGTACCACATTTGCCCTCTTCCATTCTTTTGGCACTTTCCCCTCTTCCAGTGAGCATACAATTAAGCTGTGAATTTTATCCGCCAGTTGTTCTCTGCATTCCTTCAGTACCCAATTAGAAATTCCATCAGGTCCTGGGGCTTTCCTTACATCTTGAGTTTCCAGTAATTTATACACTTCCTGCACCTCCACTTTTATATCTTTCATCACTGGAACATTTCTAATCACTCCCTCCCCTTCCACAAGCTCCTTTTCTTTAGTGAAAACTGACTGGAAACGTTTGTTCATTATTTCTGCTTGCATTGCCGCATCCTTAAAGACCTCTCCATCTACTTTCAGCTTGGTGATTCCTTCCTTTTGTTTCAGTTTGCCATTAACAAATCTATAAAACAGTTTGGGTTCATCCTTGCATTTGTCAATTATACCTTTTTCAAAATTCCTTTCTTCTTCCCTACGTATTCTTGTGTATTCGTTTCTTGTTCTTTTATATTCTTCCTTTGTTCTGTCGTTACCTCTCTTTCTCCAATTGTTCCACGCCTTATCTCTCTCTTTTTTGGCTATCATACACCTTCTATTAAACCACTCCTTTTTCCTGTTTTCTTTCCCTCTTACTCTTGGTACAAATTTTTCCACTCCCAAATTATAGAGGTCTAGAAAGATATCCCACTTCCTCTGTATCTCTCTTGTTTCTCTGAATTTTCTCCAATCCGCATTTTCAAAAAAGTTTCTCAATCCTGTAAAATTTGCTTTGCCAAAGTTGTATCTTCCCTGTCTATGAAGCTCGTCTCTTGGCTCGACGTTTCCTATTAACATCTGGAACTCAATGACCACGTGATCACTTTTTCCCAAAGGACAGAGATATTCCAATGATTCTATTACATCGGGTTCTTTGGTGAACGGTAAATCTAACCTTGCTGGTGTGTCCTCACCTCGAAACCGTGTCTCTTCTTTGACCCACTGCGTCATCACATTATTCATTATTATATTTAATAACATAGTACCCCACGAATCCTCGCCGCCTCCCAAGTACCATTCCTCCCAGTTCACCTCTTTACAATTAAAGTCACCCACCAAAATTATATTATTGCTTTTCTCAATTATTTTTTGCAAGTAGCTAGCCATATCTGACAACATCTCATGGTATTCGTCATCCTTCCATGCTCTTGTCTTTGGGGGAACATACACTACCGCCATATCTCTCTTAACATTCTCTCCAGTTTCTAATTTCATATATATCACTTCAGCCCTGCCTTCTCCCATTTCCACAGTATCTACATTTATGTTGTTCTTCACTGCTATCATCACTCCTCCTCCCTTTTTTTCTTTTCTGTCTTTCCTCCACAGTTTGTATTTACCATCTCCCAAATGAACATCAATATCTTCTCTTAATTTGGTCTCTACAAAGCACATGACATCAGGTTCATGTTCTCTCAAGAAATCATTAATTTCGATCCTTGTCGATATGAAACCATCAACATTAGTATATATCACCTTCAAATTATTTTTGACATTATTAATACCCTCTTCTCTCCTACTCTCTGTCCGTACCACTTCCTCAACTTCTGATCTTTCACAACCATCCCCCCTAGTTTTCTTCACTTCTATTTCCTTAAATACCATTTCCTTACTTTCATATCCAATACTCTCCAAAAAAAAGTATTACGTTCTTCCTCTGTCCTCTTATCATTTTTTTCCTTTACTTCTTCCTTTAATGATTTTAAAACTTCTCTTTCTTCTTCATTCAGATCTTTTCTTATTATAATATTTTCCATCCCCGCCTCTTTGCTTAATTTCCAGGTCACTTTAAGTATCTCATTTATTACACTTTCTGATGTAAACTTGACTCTCATTGGTCTTGTTTCCCCTTTCTTATAAGGCCCTATCCTCCTTACTTCCTCAATTTCTTTTACCCATTTGGCTCCTTCGGGGTCAATTTTGCCTAATATTCCTCTCACCATGTTCGTGTCTCTCTCGAGTCTTGCGAACCTAACCTTTTCTTCCTCTTCCCTGTTTCCAAATACTACCACACATCTGTTCCTTTCTACAGTTTCTCTCACTATTTTCTCTTTTTTCTTCAGTATTTTCACTACATTTTCTTCCATTTCTTTCTTGTTCATTTCCCTTTCTTCCTGGATGATCTCTCTTAAGCTGACCACTTCTTTCTGTTCTTCTTCTACGTGTGCCCACTTTGCCTTGTGTTCTTCTAGTACATTACTCACCTTCTCCGTTTTATTGGTACTCTCTTCAAGTTTCCTCCTCAGTTCAACATTTTCCCTCTTCAAATTCTTAATCTCTTCATTGGCTGTTTCGTTGGACTGGATTAGACTCTGTATGGTGGTTTCCGTATTTCCTGACACATCCTTTATCACTAGATTCTGTACTTTTTTTTCGAGTTCACTAATCCTCATAATTAATGTTTTCACCAGGTCCATGACATTAGTATTAGCATCAAATCCTTGAAATTCCATTCCCTCATTGTTTACATTTTCGGCCATCTTTAACGTACCGGTAAAGTACCTAAACAGCTGTTACCGAATAAGCCACAAACATTCATGTATACTATTGCCAACAAATCTTTACATTTTTGGTAGTCTGCCAACTTTCATTATTTTAAATTTAAAGAAAGACCCTAGGAGACAGGACAGACAAAATTCCTGAAACTACTCAAGGTTAGGAGAGATGCCTGGGACGACCTCTCTCTCCGGCTGCTCGTGTGTGTGTGTGTGTGTGTGTGTGTGTGTGTGTGTGTGTGTGTGTCTGTGTGTGTATAAAGAGAGAGAGAGAGAGGTGATTTATGTCTTTCAGGTCTCTATGGTGCCATCTTCCTCATTCATCATTTCTCCTTTGTTTCTCCTTTCATTTGCTAAATCATTGCTGCCAGGGGTGTCTCCCTCCTCGTCCCCCACCCCCCCAGCCACGCTAGCACGCTGCCTTCCTGCCCGGCCTACGTATTCCACTCTCACTGTGTCTGTTGCTCTGAATGCATCTCACCACTGCACCTCCCAGCATCTTACCATCCTGCATGTGTGATGTTTGATGTCCCATTTTTTAGCAGTAATATTGTTTATGAGTATAATAACATTACCTGTGGTGTTTCTTTGTCAGTCTCTGTTGGGTGAGTAAGGTACATAAGAGTTTGGGTTTGGGCCTGGAATACATCTCCAGCTTTTCTTCGGTATCTTATTTGGAAAATTGCTTCGATATCTGACATACTCACTGACCGAACACTCACACCGGTACACAACACTGCTGGATATCGGAGCATGAATGTACTTGCCCTGTGTTTTGAATTTATCACATAGGGGGTTATATTTAGAAACAAAAGTGTGCAAGGCATTTGTAGTAGTAGTAGTAGTAGTAGTAGTAGTAGTTGTTCCCTTGACAGTCTGGCCCAACAGCCCCGAGTTCCTAAGGAAGGCCATGGCAGAGACTGGGCTTTTCCACAGAGCTTTCAAGGAGTGTATGTTGTGTTGTTGGTGCAGGCAATTGTGTGCAATGCAGTCTTCCATAATGTGCTTAATAATATGGAGTGCAGTGCTGCATCCTGGACAGGCATCAGCGACAGAGTCATCCAGGCTCTTCTGATAACTCAAGAGGACTGAATGATGCCCACATCTCAGCCTAGCCAGGTGGACCCTGTCCTCACGAGGGAGGTAGGATTCAGAAGGGTGGATATCAGGAGGCTGTGCATGCAACTGTGTGTTGTCTTTGAGTGTCTGAATGGAGCGGCGAGTGATGTGAGCATGGATATGCCTCTGGAAGCTGGTTTGAGGTGGGGGAGGGGGAAGAGATGACAGTATTTGTGTAAGATATCATGTGCTGGGTGTTTTTTTTTATATTCCTTGGTGTGTGTGTGTGGATGTGCTGCCATGAAGTGTAGTGGATGGTGTGGCTTTGTGGAGGCTACACCAAGAATTTGCATGCCTCTTATGTCTAGATGACCCTTGACTTTGAGGACTTTGGTTTCTTGGTGTAGGTGGTCTTTAGGTGTAGTAGCTGTGCAGCCCATGATTGTTTTTAGGGCCTTGTTCTGTATGGTCTGTAGAGTGTTGTAGTGTGTTTTAGTGAGGTTAGAAGCCCAAGCAGGGCTCGCATAATTCATCACTGAACGTATATATTGTTTGTATACTGTGGTGGTGGTTTCTTTGTTGTGTCCAAATGTATGGGCAAGTGATCTTAGGGCATTGAGTCTTGGTGTTAATTTGTTTTTCCATCCATCCATCATCCAATCCTATGTTGCCCCATGAGGAGCGTAGGAGCCCAGGGCTAGGCAAGTTGGTCCCGACATTTAAGATGAGAGTTGTTTGTAATGTGTTAAGTGACACTGATGTATGTTACACCAAGGATTTTGTGTGTGTGTGTGTTCTTACCTAATTGTTCTTCTATCTATCTGTCTATTGCCAGATGCGATAATCCCGTAAAGGGTGGCCACTTGACTTTGTTATTTGTTTTACCAGGAGGGGCACTAACCCTCCACTTCTTGACACATAGGGAGCACATATGGTTTGATTATATGGTTACCACCAGCGTTGTAAATGGTTTCTTGGCTTACTGGAAACCATTTGGCTTGTCACTTAATGTAAAGCCACCTGTTGTTCTTACCTAATTATATCTTTACGAGAATGAGTCAAGCTCGTACTGTCCCGTGTCTTAAACCATATTTATCGTACATATCCTTAAAATTGTGAATTGTTTTGGCACACACTATTTCATTTGGTAGTGCCTTCCATTGATCAATTGCTCTGTTTGGGAAGCTGAATTTCCTTACGTCTTATGCAGTATTTTGCAGTGTCCTCTTGCTGATGCTTCCCCATAGGTTAAGTAATCATTTATGTCTATTTTCTCCTTCCCTGATATGCATTTATATAGCATTATCATGTCACCTCTTTTCCTTCTCTCCTGTAGTGTTGGAAGATTCAGTTTATTTAGTCTTTCTTCATAGCTTAGATCCCTTAAGCTTGGTACCTATCATGTAGTGGCCCTTTGAACTTTTTCAATCTTGTCTATGTGTTTTTTGAGATGAGGACTCCAGACTACTGATGCATACTCCAGGGTTGGTCTGATGAATGATGTTATTATCTTTCTTAGCATGTCTTCATTTATTTATGTGAATGCTATTCTCATATTTGCAAGCAGTGTATACATTTTCTTTACCTTCTCACTGATGTGGTCAGCCGGAGATAGTCTGTTATTGATAATCACACCTAGGTCCTTCTCTCTTTCTGATGTATGTAGGGTTTTATTTCCTAACGTACAGTGCTCGTCAGAAGTATTCAGCGTTGTCCGCCAGGCGCGCAATACTTATGGCCCAAAAAGAATCACCCATTTTTGGGGGTAAGAATTGAGCCACAAGTTTGAGCTCCGAGCATGACGTCACGGTAGCCTGAGGCCTTCTGACGCGCTGGTTGGTTCCCGCCTCAGTCGCCCACGGGCTGCCTGAGAGAGAGGAACTCCGCCGAGTGTCCCTCTCAAATTGCGCCATTTTTTACCGAGTGTCCCGCAGTGTTTTGGCCTTCAAAACTTTGTTATGGCACCTACCCGTGAACTATCGAGTGAAATCATATCCCAGATCATTGCTCTAAAGGAGGCAGGCCACCAGACAAAGGAAATTAGTGAATTGGTTGGTGTGGCACGATCGACAGTGCGTCGTTGGTGTGCGCGGTTTCGGGAGGAAAACAGTGGTGAAGTTCCCACAAAGAAACCGAGGTCTGGTAGGCCTAGGAAAACTTCCCCAAGGTCTGTTAATGTTTTAAAACATGCAGTGGAGTTTAATCCTTGTGTGAGTGCAAGGAAAATTAAGGAGAGCAACCCGGAAGTGTTTGGTGAGGTGTCAGTGAGAACAGTGTCTCGTAGGGTGCATGAGCTTGGTTACACAAGTCACAGGCCTGTGAAAAAGCCTCTTCTCTCTAGCAGCCAGAGAATTCGTAGGCTTGCCTTTGCTAATAAATATCTAAATTGGGGTGAGGAGCAATGGTTGTCAGTGTTGTGGTCTGATGAGGCAACGTTTAGTGTTACCTGTAACAGAGGAGCATGCAAAGGTAGTGACCCACTTGACCCACGGTATGTAGAAAGCACAGTTAAACATCCTGATTCACTCATGGTATGGGGTTGTTTTTCAGGGAAGGGTTTGGGGAAGCTTGTTGTACTTCCCAAGAACCTCAGAGTGAATCAGGATGTTTACCTGGAGCTTCTGTGTGATCATTTACCAGACTTCTTCGAGCTAACAGGTGCACGAGTGTTTCAGCAGGACGGTGCACCTGCTCACAAGGCCAAATCGGTCACCAATTGGCTTCGTGACTGCGAGGTATCATTCATGACAGACTGGCCAGGAAATAGCCCAGACCTCAACCCGATTGAAAACCTCTGGTACCTCGTAAAGAAGAGTCTCCAAGGGAAGGACGTGAGCTCTCTGCCTAAGCTGGAAGCCGCCATTCATGACTCCTGGGACAAAATACCCCTCCAGCACCTCAGGAGCCTTGCCCTTTCACTTCCAAGACGTCTCAGGTCCGTGAAGAAACATAAAGGCTACCCTACGAAGCACTAAAGGTAAATAAAATGCATTATTTATATGTTTTTTCAATGTTGAAAGGTTTGTTTCTCAGGAGGGACGCAGGGCGCCCCATACTTCTGACGAGCACTGTATAATCCCAATCAGATCTTTTTCCACTTTTACCAAACTTGATTACATGACACTTGTCCTCACTGAATTCCATTTGCCATGTATTACTCCATTCATGTAGTTTATTTAATTCTTCTTGTAGCTCTTTACAAGAGTCTGTGTTAGTAATTCTCCTTTGTATTTTTGCATCATCTGCAAACATATTTAGATAGCTTTCATTTCCAGTGTTATTGTCTATATCATTTATATACACTAAATACATGATTGGTGCCAGCACTGAGCCCTGTGGTACTCCACTAGTCACTTCTTTCCATGATGAGTAATTTCCCCTTCGTACTGTTCTCATTTCTCATTTTATGAGAAAATCTTGCATCCAACAATACAGTTTGCCTCGAATTCCTCCTTGATGGTACAGTTTCCATAAAAGTCTTTGGTGTGGTACTGTTTCAAATGCTTTCTTGAAATCTAAATAGATACTGTCCACCCATCCTTCTCTTTCCTGTATTGTGTCTGTTACTCTGTCATAGTAGCTCAACAGATTAGTAACACATGATTTTCCTTTTCTGAAACCAAACTGTCTTTCTGTTATCATTCTGTGTTCTAGGTGATTTACCCAAGCTTTTCTTATAAGCTTTTCTAATACCTTGCTTACAACACTGGTTAGTGATACTGGTCGGTAGTTGAGTGGATTTTGTCTATTCCCTTTCTTGAATAAGGGGACAATGTTTGCTTTCTTCCAAATATCAGGTAGTTTACCTTGACTCAAGGATTTCTTGAAAATTAAAAATAATGGTTTACTTTACTCCTTTGCACATTCTTTTAGCACCCAACATGAAATTTCATCAGGACCATTTGCTTTTCTTCTGTCTAATTTACTTAACTCCTCCTGTATTACTTTTTCTGATAATTGTATATCTGGTAGTACAGTGTGTGTTGGCACGCATGTTCCACATAGTCCCTCTCAAATTTTCTTCTGTAAAAACTGATTGGAAATTCTTATTTAGTGCTTGACAAATATCCTTCTCTTGTGTATAGGTGATTCCCTCATCCGTAATGGATTGTATTTCATCTTTTACTTTGGTTTTGGTTCTGATGTAGCTGTAAAATAGCTTTTGTTGATCACTACTTTTATTTATGATATCCTCCTCAAACTGTTTTTGGGCTTCCCTCCTTATTCTTGTATGATCATTTCTTGCCTGTTTGTAATTATTATATGCCCTTTCACTATTGTGTCTTCTGTATCTATTCCACAACAAATCTCTTTTTTCTTTTGATTTTTTACATTCTGTATTGAACCATTTCTTTTTTTTTCTTTTCTGCTTCTTTGTGCTGTGGATTGTACTTCTGGACTCCTATTTCATAAAGTTCACAGAATTTTTCATATATAGCATTTAAATCTTGTCCTCTAAGCTCCTTTGCCCAATCAGTTTCTAAGAAGTACTTCTTTAGGTCGTGATAATTTCCTTTTTTATAGTTTAGGCTCTTTTTGTAACTTTCATTGCTGTTAGCTATGTTATTTTTTTTTTTATTTTATTTTTTTTTTTTTGTCCAACTCTGGGCATAGGCTTCACAGCCTGCTATCAAGGCCCAGCAGTCCTCCTACATACCATACACCTCTACATGTCACCATTTTGGCGCTAACACCCACCGTCGATATTGAATACATGCTAGGGCTGTCTCATACAGGACTGGTGTGTTGGTATTAGCGGGGGTATTTTTACGACATGTCGGCGGGTCTTCTGGTAGATCAGTAAAGCCTGATTTTAATGAAATTCAAATCCTTAAACTGTTCCCTGCTCCAGCCGGGATTTGAACCTGGGTCCGTGAGGACCGCACGCCACCTCTCTACCGGTTGAGCCATCGCCTATCCTGAAGTTGCAATTTAGTACTGTATGGTCGCTTTTGCCGAATGGAGGGTGATATAAAACTGTCAATATTATTTTCTTGCCTAGTAAATATGAGATCTAGCATTGAGGGTACATCGAGTCCTCTTTTTCTGGTGGTTTCCCTCACATGTTGCGTTAGGAAAAACTCTTGCACGAGATCCAGGAACTTTTGGTCCCAACAGCTTTCTTGGCTTATTATATCTAGAGTATTCCAATTTATATTTGTATTAAAATCTCTAGTTAGTATAATTCTTTCCGATTTCTCTTTCATTTTATGTAGTAATGCTCTTAAACTCTGAATTGTACTCTCTGCCAGGTCCTCATATTCGTCTCTTTCCCATGTGTTTGATCTGGGTGGCATGTACAAATTGGCTACAATTACAGTAATCCCGCATATTTCGCGGTAGTTACGTTCTTGGAACCCCCGCGAAAAGTCAATTCCGCGAATACTCTATTAACAATTGAAAACTTGCACTTGTGTCCACCATGCTGCCCATCACACAGTCCATGTCCATACTGATTGCGAGACAATTCGCCGTCAGACAATTCCCCGTCAAAACATGGACGATTCCCCTTCAGAACAATTCGCACCCTGGACGATTCCCCGCCATTCTATAAATATACTAATCAATACTTTCATCAGTATACTTATTATTAATTAATCAATACTTTAATAACTATATTTCAGGGGGATCCAGCAAAGTCTGTGTTCAGTAGCGTAGGTTCTGGATATTATTTATTAGTTGCACCTTTAGTCAATAATTAACTTGTTTCTTCCTGGCTGTAGTCGCCTTTGAATTATATTCTAGCGTCACCCATAGCTATCTTCATTAATGAAGGCAAATTGTTTTGTGTTTGTTGTGACTGCGAATTGTCCCGAAACCTCCATACTCATCCCAAAATACCTTCTTACAAGATTGAAAGCACATACTCCATTATGAAGGAAAAACGTAAACACCGTACTGTAATACACAATTATCTACACATTTATTAACAAAACAGTACAAAATAAAAAGATGCATTAACTGGTGATAGCAAACACTCGCACGATCGTTTCTTAGCTTGTCCAGTAACACAATTTTCTCTGCTAAGGTCATAACTTGATCGTTTTGTCACTTTGGAGTTCTTACTAATTGTATTATTAGCCTTTGGTGAGGCTGGCTTACGTCCTGGGGCCATGTGGACAGCAAGTGGGAGGCAAGAGCCTCATATCATAGTGTGGTTACAACCACAACAGCCACTTAAGGCAGTCAGGCGTGGACTGAAGAATGCGAGGCAGAGAGCAGTGTTGCCATATCCAAACAACGAAATTATGCTAGGGCAATGAAAAAATTATGCTAGATTGAGCATATTTGTTCCAAGTAAAAAATGAATTATGCTAACTTGAAGCTAAATGATAAAATTCTATACATATTCGTGCAACATATTAATTATATATTGTTTACTATGAAAATATTAAAATGAACCTACATACAGTAAGAGGATAAATATCGGTATCTACCCATACTGCTTTTTCCCACGAAACTTACGTTTTTCTGATGGATTTTGATGTGATTCATTCGATTTTGAGCATCATTTCCGTCGGAAATAACCAGATTTTGAGATATGACCCCCCCCCATCCCCCTGAAATAATGAGGGATCTTTGGGGAATCGGGGGTTATAGGGAGGGGGGGAAACAGAAAATGGTCATTTCCGACTGAAATGAAGCTGAAAATCGAATGAATCATACCAAAATCCATCGGAAAAACCTAGGTTTCATGGGTAAAGTATAAAGCTCAAACTTATCCTAACCTAACCGAACCAAACCGAACCTAACCTAAAACCTAACCTAACCTAACCTAATCCAACCTAACCTAACCTAACCTAATCCAACCCAACCAAGCCCAAACTGAAAGTAACCAACTATTCAAACATCTTCTTACCTTATTCGTCTCTCTCTCTCTCTCTCTGATTTGTAGCTTTTATAAAATTATTCTAAAAATATTCCATTCCATTCTAAATTATGCTAGAATGATTCTAAAACTTCTAATATGCTAAAAAATATTCCAGACTCGAAAATTTGATCAAAATTATGCTAAAAGAATAAAATTATGCTAGATATGGTAACACTGGCAGAGGGGCCACGGGAAAGGGACAGAGGGTGGCGTGAGTTTACTGCGCTACAATTGGAAGCTGCGGGAATTTCAATTTTTTTTTTTTCTGTATATTCAAGGATATTTTTGTTGAACTTATTAATGCTAAGAAAATCCGCGAGAGGGCAAAACCGTAGACAAAAAATCCGCAAAAAATGCGGGATTACTGTACTTTCTCTTCAAATGTATTGATCTCTACTGCAATCAGTTCTACTTGTGAGGGTATATCTAGTTCTGTTTCTTTGACTTTTAGATTTTTCTTAGTTAATATTATAATTCCTCCTTCTTTTTTAAGTTCCTATCTCTTCTCCATATATTATATTCCTCTAAGTCTAGTATGTCATTTGATAGCCTTGGTGTTAATTTTGTTTCAGTGAGGCATATTATATGTGGTTCATTTTCTCTGACATAATCATTCATCTTTAATAATTTAGTTACCAATCGATCCACGTTTGAGTACATCAACTTAATCATCCTGTTTATATACTTGTCATGACATGGTTCTACTACCTTCTTCCTTTTTATTCCCTCCTGTTTTTGTACCACTTTTGTACCTGCAATCCTATTACTTGGAAAAAAAATGTATTCTTCTCCTCTTCTGATCTTCCCTCATTTTTTGTTTTTGCTTCCTCCCTCTTCTCTTTTAGTAATTCCAGTTCCTCTTGTGTTAGGCATCTTTTTGTCCATACATTTTTGAACCCCTCTTTGGCGGGAGGGACACAATCTGGCCGCACTATGAGGTGGTACTACTACTCTGCGGCCAGGTTGTGTTAGGAAGAATACTGCCACCGTATTCCCTGCGTGTCATAAAAGGCGACTAAAAGGGGCGGGGTGAGGGGGACTAGGGACCCCCTCCTCTGTTTTTTAGTTCCTAAAAAGAGACAGGCCAGAGAAAGGGATGGGTGATGGAGTTATCCCCGTACCCTGAAGATTGGGTCTATGAATGTGTGTGGATGTAGTATGATTGAGGCTAAAAGGGAGGAGATTGGGAGAATGTTTGTGAGAAGAAACTTGGATGTGTTAGCTTTGAGTGAAACGAAGATGAAAGGGAAGGGTGAGTCTATGTTTGGAAGTGTGAATGGAAGATTGTCAGGTGTTGATAGAGGAAGGGCAAAAGAAGGTGTGGCCTTGTTAGTGAGTCTGGAAGTACAGCAGTGTGTGATTGAATGGAAGGAGGTGTCATCGAGACTGATGTGGGTGAAAGCGAAATTTGAACGTGAGTTGTGGATGTTTATGAGTGCATATGGGCCTGGTAGTGAAAGGGATGAAGAAGAGAGGGAATCTTTCTGGAATGATGTTAATGAATGTCTCCAGAGTTTTGGAGCGAATGTGAATGTGGTAATGATGGGAGATCTGAATGCTATAGTGGGAAATGTAGCAGTTGAAGATGTAGTTGGTATGCATGGTGTGCCTGGAAGAAATGAAAATGGGGAACGAATGATAGCGATGTGTGTTGAGCAAGAGATGGTGATTGGAAATACGCTGTTTGAAAAGAAAGATATATATAAGTATACATGGGTGAGACAGAAGGGTGGAAGGGTTGTTGATAGAGCTTTGATGGACTATGTGGTTGTGTCTAGGAATGTAATAGGAAGATTGTTGGATGTGAGAGTTCTGAGAGGGGAGGGTGGAGGTATGTCTGACCACTACCTGGTGGAGGGAAAGTTAAGAGTAGGTAAGAGATGGGTGAGGGCTAGGAGGGTTAGGTGTGGTAGGGAGGTTTTGAAAGTGAGTGAGTTGGATAAAAGAGAGAAAAAGATAGAGTATCAGGAGAAATTGAGAGTATCAGGAGAAATTGAAAGATGAGTGGAACGCAGTGAAAGATCGGGAAAATGGCAGTGTGGAGGAGGAATAGCAGTTATTTAAGAGTGCTGTGGTGGGGCATGCAGAAGAGGTGTGTGGTGTGAGACGTGTGGGTGGTGGTGTAAGAAAAGGAAGTGAATGGTGGTGCAAGGAAGTAAGTATGGCAGTGGCTGAGAAGAGACGTGCATATGAAGTGTGGCTGCAGAGGAAGGATGAGATGTCATATGAAAGGTATAAGGAAAAGAGGAATAAGGCAAGAAGGGCTGTACGTGATGCTAAAGTGGCAGCAGATGAGAGGTGGGGTAGGCGGCTGATGGAGAATATTCAACAGAAAGGAGGTGAAAAAGGTGCGAAAGGGAGAGTCTGGGAAGGAAGAACGCGTAAAAGCAGAGGATGGAAGGATGTTAATTGAGATGGATGCAGTAAGGAAGAGATGGGCAGAGTATTTTGAAAGATTGTTAAATGTAGAGGAGGAAAGGGTGGCTGAGATTGTGGCGGATGGAAGGGTGCAAGGAATAAATGTGTTGGGAGAGTTGAATGATTCTTTGATCACGAAGGAGGAAGTGGAGAAGGCAGTAAAGGAGACGAAAACAGGGAAAGCTGCAGGTATGGATGGGTGTGCTGTGGAATGCCTGAAGGGTGGTGGAGTGACTATTGTTGTCTGGTTAGTAAGATTGTTGAATGTGTGCTTTGTGAAAGGTATGGTGCCAATTGACTGGGCAAGTGCTTGTGTGGTCCCATTGTATAAAGGCAAGGGTGATAAGCATGAATGTACTAGCTTTAGGGGTATAAATCTGTTGAGTGTTGTAGGTAAGGTGTATGGTAGAGTGTTAATTATGAGAGTTTGAGAGGGTACAGAGGGAGTGATTGGTGATGAGCTGTGTGGCTTTAGTAGAGGGATGGGATGTGTGGATCAGGTGTTTGCGGTGAGACAAGTGTGTGAAAAGTATTTAGCGAAAGGCAAGGATGTGTTTTGGGCATTTATGGATTTAGAGAAAGCATATGATAGAATTAATAGGGAGGCTTTGTGGACTGTTTTAAGATTGTATGGACTTGATGGTAGGTTACTAAAAGGGGTGAAAAGTTTTTATGTAAATAGTAGAACGTGTGTAAGAGTGGGAAATGCTGTGAGTGATTGGTTTCCTGTGAGGTGGGGCTGCGATAGGGATGTGTGATGTCGCCTTGGTTGTTTAATATTTACATGGATGGTGTTGTAAGGGAGGTGAATGCAAGAGTTTTAGGTGGAGGCCTGAGTCTGGTGAGTGTTGATGGTGGAGAGTGGAATCTGAAGCAGCTGCTGTTTGCAGATGATACTGCACTGGTGGCTGATTCAGAGGAGAGATTGAGACAGTTGGTAGAGGAGTTTGGAAGGGTGTGTGAATGGAGGAAATTAAAAGTAAATGAGAATAAGAGTAAAGTGATGAAGTGTACGAGGTTGGTAGATGGTAGGGGGATGAATATAGTTTTGAATGGCGAGTTGCTTGAGGAGGTAGTGTTTTAAATATCTAGGGTCATATGTTGCTGTGGATGGAAGAATAGATGCAGAAGTGAAGTTTAGAATAAATGAAGTAGGAAAGGCGCTGGGAGGAATGAAAAAAGTGTTTAGATGTCGTTCGCTTAGAATGGATGGAAAGAAAAGGCTGTATGAGGGTGTTGTTTCACCGACTGCATTATATGGGGCTGAAACATGGAATATGGGTGTAGCAGAGAGGAAAAGTTTGAATGTAATGTAGAGAAGGTGTCTGAGGAGTATGTGTGGAGTGACGCGTATGGATCGAGTGCGAAGTGATGAAGTGCGAACGAGAACTGGAGTTGTTCGGGAGATGGCTGGTAGAGTTGAGCAGAGGGTGTTGCGATGGTTTGGGCATGTGGAGAGAATGGATAATGAGCGATTGGTGAAAAAGATAACTAGATCTGATGTGAGAGGTGTAAGGCTGAGAGGAAGACCACGAATAGGATGGATGGACAGTGTGAAGAGAGCGCTGGATGAGAGACGGATGTCTGTTGAGCAAGGAAGAGTGGCTTTGCGTGACAGAAATAAATGGAGAGAAATTGTGAATGAATAAGTGATGACGCAGCCCTGAGGGGATATTCTCCCGCATTTGGTCTGATCAGCTAGTCAGGTCAGGTGCGGGTAAGGGGATGAGTCTGTTATGATGTGGCAGGGGTAAACCAGCTCTGCTATCAGGCCCTGCTGCAGATGTCACTGATTGCATTGCGCAGTTGACCCTTGTGCGGTGTGGTTTGGTGAGGATCTGTCCGTTCTCCCCTTTGGGGCTAAGATGCGAATGATTGTGTTTGAATGGATGAGTAAGGGAGTGTGTCGTCCTGTCTCAGCTACCTCCCTTTCCTTGGAGGAAGCAGCCAAGGTATATAAATAGATAGATAGATTTTTGAACTCCTCTTTTTCCATAAGATTCTTTGCATTTTTTAGTATGTCCTCCACTGTGTTTACACTCTGGAAGGTTACCTTTAGAGGTCTTGACTTGCTTTTCTCATATTTCCCTAACCTTTTGTGTTCCTTTATGTCTTTACTACAGATTTCCTCTGATACTTCTTCCAATTAGCTCATTACATTTGCCAACTCCTTTTGTCTCTTGAGATCTTGTTTTTTACTTCCTCCTCTTCTATACCAGTGATTACTATAGATTTGTTGATATCTACTGAATCTCTTGACTAACTTAGGATTGTTTTGGATTATTCTTTTCACTTCCTTTTTAATGCTTTTTTCTTCCACCCTTGTTTCCAAGTCTTTCTTTACTTTCACCATTTCAGTGGTTTCCACATCATTTTTGTAGCTTTGCACAGCTTCATTCACCTGTGTTATCTTCTCCTCAATATCACTGCTCTGGTCTATCAGACTGCATACTTGCCTGATTGTCTCTGTATCATTTTTGAACTCTTCCATAATACTCTCGTGGTTGACTACTGTACTTGCCATTTCACTCATTTTCCTCCTAAGTGTACTCACTTCCACTGTTTAGTTCATCTATGGTTGTGTCTTTCTTGTTGACCTCCCTTCCTAGTTTTTCTATTTCTTCCTTTTGCAAGTGCTTCTGCTTCTTAATTTCATCAATCTCATTCTGAAAAGCCATCTCCAGTCTGTGTACACACTCCAGAAGTTTATTGTGAGTCTCCATTTCAACCAGTTCTTGGTAGAAATCATCATCCTGCTTTCTGCCTTTATCCCTTTTCTTTTCCAGATTTGCTTTACTATAGTATGTGGCCATTTTGCAATACTAAAAACACATAGAGTACTTACATTTCCTGGGGCAGTTGTAGTCTAAACAAACAATCAGCTGATTGAGCACATTCTTTTGCTACTTTGTTCTCTTTTCTGTTTGAACAAGTCTTCCTTAAACTTTTTTTTTTTTTTTTTTTTTTTTTTTTTTTTTGTAATAGAAGACCATTTAGTCTAACCTGGTACAGAGCTTGACTCATATAAAGATACTAATTTTGGTAATGCCACTAGCCAAGCTGGCCCGGTATGGAGCGTTGTCTTCCTGCGTCTGCTCTCCTTGGTGCCTCCTCGGTGTGTGTGTGTGTGTGTGTGTGTGTGTGTGTGTGTGTGTGTGTGTGTGTGTGTTCTTACCTAATTGTTCTTACCTAATTGTATCTTTACAGGAATGAGTCAAGCTTGTACTGTCCCGTGTCTTAAACCATATTTATCGTACATATCCTTAAATTTGTGAATTGTTTTGGCACACACTATTTCATTAGGTAGAGCATTCCACTGATCAGTTGCTCCGTTTGGGAAACTGAATTTCCTTACGCCTTTATCACCTCTCTTCTTATGCAATTTTTTGCAGTGTCCTCTTGCTGATGCTTCTCCATATGTTAAGTAATCATTTATGTCTATTTTTTCCTTTCCTGATATGCATTTATATAGCATTATCATGTCACCTCTTTTCCTTCTCTCCTGTAGTGTTGGTAGATTCAGTTTATTTAGTCTTTCTTCGTAGCTTAGGTCCCTTAAGCTTGGTATCCATCTTGTAGCGGCCCTTTGAACTTTTTCAATCTTGTCTATGTGCTTTTTGAGATGAGGACTCCAGACTACTGATGCATATTCCAGGGTTGGTCTAATGAATGATGTTATTATCCTTCTTAGCATGTCTTCATTTATGTATGTGAATGCTATTCTCATATTTGCAAGCAGTGTATACATGTTCCGTACCTTCTCGCTGATGTGGTCAGCTGGAGATAGTCTGTTATTGATAATCACACCTAGGTCCTTCTCTCTTTCTGATGTGTATAGGGTTTTATTTCCTAACTTATAATCCCAATCAGGTCTTTTTCCACTTTTACCAAACTTGATTACACGACACTTGTCCACATTCAATTCCATTTGCCATGTACTACTCCATTCATGAAGTTTATTTAATTCTTCTTGTAGCTCTTTACAAGAGTCTGTGTTAGTAATTCTCCTTTGTATTTTTGCATCATCTGCAAACATATTCAGATAGCTCTCATTTCCAGTGTTACTGTTTATATCATTTACCGTATTTCACGGCATGTAAGACGCACTTTTTTGTCTCAAAGTTACCTTAAAATATCCTCATGCGTCCTGCACGCTAGACTAAGGCAGGTTAGCTTGGCTCCATTGCGAAGAAACTCTTATAAAGATGATCATCTCACTTTTTGGCAACCACAAGTGTTTTCTACAGCATACAGACTTGATTTTCTTTTTAAAAATTATATACATTAGTGTATATATGCAGCAGATTTTAGAAACTTGCGAGATCAGAAACACACAAAACATCGTGGGGTTGTTTACAGCTCAACTGGCTAACACCGTGAAGATATTTAGTGATCTAGCAATTTAGCAGTTTAGCATCCGCCCTATTCCAGCAAGCTAACATACATGATCACTGGTGGACAGTCTGCTAACCTTCTGAAAGGCAATCATGACCACTTTGCTTGCCATCCATTCACTAACTAGCAAAGCAATCATACTGGAGAGATGCTGGCTAGTGAAACTGCCAAGTCATCAAAACAGACTTTCGTTAAGTATGGAAATTCTGTAATCCTAATTAGGTCGGTTTCTTTTGTGACATTTTGTGAGTGTATATATGCAGCAGATATTAAAACAGGCAAGTTCAAAAACACACAAAGCATTCACGGTTTATTTTCAGCTCAACTGGCCAATACCGTCAAGGGGTTTAGCTGTTTAGCAACTTAGCAGTTTAGCGTCTAGCGTACACCCTACTCCAGCAAGCTAACATGCTCATGGTGAACTGTCTGCTAACCTTCTGAAAGGCAATCATGACCACTTTGCTTGCCATCCACTTACTAACTAGCAAAGCAATCATAGTGGGGAGATGCTGGCTAGCGAAACTGCAAAGACATCAAAATTGCTTTTTGTTCCATATGGAAATTCAATCACCCTTATTGGGTTGGCTTCTCTTAGTGACATTTTGTTTCATGCATGACAAGAGTATCATAGAAGTGAACAATCTTATTATACCAATAACGAAAAACAGGAAAAACAGTTGTAACGTTAAACAGCACTGCCTGAAGTTACAGCTTCACCTTTTCAGCCAAGTGAAGTACTTTAGCAATGTCTATGTAACTCAGGGCACACCCAATTACAGTATTTTGTTGTGAAAATAGGATAAAATTCACTGAGTAGCATAACTGATACAATATCTGAAATAGCAGTGTCTGACGGGCATTCATATCAGCGTCCGCCATTTCTGCTGTATTCTTAGCAGATGAAGCGATCAGAATGATTTACAACGTTCACTCTGCATCTCTGCTGCCTAAGCAAAGCTCTGATGATCGGCGATGGCGATCATTTAGGCCGTAACATCCAAATTGGTTAGGTTAGGTTATGTTCTGTTGTAAAGTCGTTTGCCATTTTGGACATGTGGGTGAGTGTGGTGTGGGTGTAGTTAAGGAAGTAGGAGTGGGAAGAGTCATGCTAGGGGACTGATAATCCGCTTATTATAATCCCTTCAGCCCAGTAACGTATTTTATAGGTTAGTTTATTCATGCTCGCCATATGATTTTATTCAGTTCAGGAAACATGTACTGAGGATATTAATGTGGGCTGTATCAAATGCCCCAAGTCCGAAAAATATCGCCTGTGCTCAGTTAAAATGATTGCCAGGTTAAAGTCGTATGAAGTGGAAGAGGATTACGGTAATAACCTACAGCTCCGCCAGCATCAACTGCCATAATGTTAAAGTTATTGTATTTTATGCTTAATCGAATATGACCAGCCCCCTCTGAAATGTCACATTCAGAAGAATACAGGGGGAAAAAATCATTCCGCGACGTTTTAACCCCCCCCCCTACCCAGTTTCTAAGACCAATTTTGCATGGTTAGGGATGTGGCAACTGCGCCTGGGAACTCCCCATTTCTGCGAAATTTGCTTTCTTAACCTTGAGTGTCGGACTGCGTTCATTTACCAGCAGGCAGTCACAGAAGTCACATCGTTCCAGAACTATGGCAGGTGTAATGAAGAGGCACTGCTACACTATCGCATTTAAATTAGAAGTGGTGCGATATGCTAAAGACCATGGGAATCGAGCAGCAGAAAGGAAATATGGACCCCCACCTACTGAAAAAATGGTTCAAATGTGGAGGAAGCAAGAACAACAACTTCAGGGAACAAACAAACAAAAACACAACCTCCATAAAGTACCTCCAAAATGGCCAGATTTGGAGGAAAACGTGAGGAGGTGGATACTGGACCTTCAAGATATGGGTACAGCATTGTCGACAAAAATGATACTCATAGAAGCAAGACGACTGGCAGCAGAAAGGGGATTGCGTGAATTTAAAGGAACTCCGTCGTGGTGTATGCGTTTCATGAAACGAAATGGGCTAAGCCTGAGAACAAGGACAAAACTGGCTCAGAATATGCCAGCTGAATATGAGGAGAAAATATTACATTTCCATAAATTTGTAATAAATGCTAGAAAACAGAAAAACTACGAACTTTGTCAGATTGGGAATATGGATGAAGTTCCTCTGACTTTTGATGTTCCATCAAATAAAAGTGTAAGTGTGAAAGGTGCGAAATCAGTGACTGTTAAAATGACTGGGCATGAAAAAACTCATTACACGGCAGTTTTATCATGCTGCGCTGATGGAACTAAACTACCGCCACTGTTAATTTTCAAGATGAAAACCTTGCCAAAAGAAAAACTGCCCAATGGAATTCATGTCATTGCACAACAGAAGGGATGGATGGACGAAGAAGGAGTTAAGGTGTGGTTCGGCAAAGTGTGGTCAAAGCGTCCTGGTGGCCTTCTGCGAAAAAATGCCCTGCTGGTGTGGGACCAGTTCAGCGCACACAGGACAGAAAACACCAAACGACTAGCAAAGAAGTTAAACACAGACCTGGTTGTAATTCCTGGTGGCCTTACTGCACAGTTACAACCTCTTGTCGTCAGCATCAACAAGCCATTTAAAAATAACATGCGGGAGGCATGGAATAAATGAATGGCAGAGGGGAATCATGAAATGACACCAACTGGAAGGATGAAACGTCCATCAATATCTCAAGTGTGTGAATGAGTGCTGAAGTCGTGGCAGGACATTAAAACTGAAGTCATTGTCAAATCTTTCAAAAAATGTGGTATAAGCAATTCAATGGATGGTACTGAGGATCATTTACTGTATGAGAGTGACAGTGAAACAGACAGTGATGATGACCGTAGTGATGACACTTCCAGTGATGCTTCAGGACTTGAGGAAAGTAGTGATGAATTCTCAGGATTTGAAGACGAGTGAAATTTTCACCATGTCAGTAATATGTAGTGAATATAGGTTTTAGGTGATCAAGACAGATGCAACCATGGTAAATTTAGGATCAGTAGTGCTGTACACCTTTAGTCTTGCACTGACGATGTTTGGATGAATAAATTGTTTGAGATGTTTCATGCCCTTAAGTGATGATATTAATACTGTACAACCAAATACATTTGATGTTTTTGGCATATAATAAAGCCACTGGGTACTCCAAAACTGACTGATGTAAATGTTTCAGAGGCGAGCGAATGTTGCTGTGGTGTGTACATGTGTGCGTGTGTGTGTACCGTACTGACTAGGAGGCAGAAGTGTTAAGACCAAAAAATGGATGTTTTCACAGTACTCGAATGTTTTGAGATGGATGTCTGTTTTTAGCAAATTCTGATCAGAGAAATATGCATTTTTAATTGTTGATGCTGCAAGGAAAACAGCTGACAGTAAGGGAATGATACTCCGAGAAGAGGGTAGAGACAGTCGTCTAGCACTTGGGATGCAGCTGTGTTGCAAAGGGATATTTTCACCATACTCGACATTTTGGGATGAATGTCAGTTTTTAGTAAATTGATCAGTGAAGAACGTAATTTTAACTGTTGATGCTGCACACAGTGAGGAAGTGATACTGAGAGTAGGGGGTAGAGACTGCTGTCTAGCGACTGGGAGGCAGCAGTGTTACTAAGGTGTAACAATGGATGTTTTCACCATACTCGGTATGTTTTGAAATGAATGTTTATAGTAAATTATGATCAGTGAAGCATGCATTTTTAATTGTTGATGCTCCAAGGCAACATAGCTGACAGTGAGGGAGTGATACTGAGAGAAGAGGGTAGAGAGAGCTGTCTATCCTGTTCCCAAACAGCCTTGCTATATTGAACTTTGGTTGTAAAACATTTTAATTTATTGTTTAATGTGTATTTACAAGTGCTACATTTTTGTATTATTAGTGACAGTGCATAATTAATGATGGTAGTAGTCTGATATGACACTTGAGTCAAGGCAATGTGAGGAAATTCCGTAACAGAGGTGTGGAGTATGACGGGGTTCTTTTAGGATAAATGAACTGATGTGAACATTCATTGTACTTTATTTTTGTATTCTGTTTGTGTTGTCTGAAATTTTACCGTAATCAACATACAAGCACTTGATCTGGAGATAAATAAAGTGTATTTCTATTTTTAATGGTCTTTATGTTTTCGTCAGTGAATGAAAGAACAGAGTTTACAGACTTCATTTGTGGTCTTAAATTCATAAGAATTTGAAAATAGTGTTTGTCTATTTACTGATACATATTTACTATATTTTGAAGATGAACATTCCCAGATTATTGATGAAAGAAATCGGACACCTCACAAACATAAACAAAGTTGAGATGGCCTCGTGGTTTGAAGTCACTTTTTGTTTAGAAGGGGTTTTGTTTTCTCTTTTCCTGTATCATTCTTTGTACATCAAAGAAGAAACTAAAGGATGATGAGCAGTACTGAATAGATTCTGAAAGGTGAGTGTGTATCTAAGGGATAGTGGCTCATATCAGTCACATTTCGTTAAGTTGGGGTTTTGTTTTCTTTTCCTGTACCATTCTTTGTATGTAAAAAAAAAAAAAAAAGAAACCAAAGGATGATGATCAGTAATGAATAGATTCTGAAATGTGAGTGTGTATCTGTGTGATAATGGCTCATTTCAAGAAACCTTACTGCAGTCTTGGTTAGGGCAAACTTTTTTTCACAGAACTGCCCTGCCAGAATTAGGGTGCGTCTTTCACAATGCTGTGTCTTACATGCCGCGAAATACGGTATGTACACTAAAAACATGATTGGTGCCAGCACTGAACCCTGTGGTACTCCACTAGTCACTTCTTTCCATGATGAGTAGTTTCCTCTTAGTACTGTCCTCATTTCTCTTTTTATGAGAAAGTCTTGCATCCAACAAAACAGTTTGCCTCGAATTCCTCCTTGATGGTACAGTTTCCATAAAAGTCTTTGGTGTGGTACTGTGTCAAAAGCTTTCTTGAAATCTAAATAGATACTGTCCACCCATCCTTCCCTTTCCTGTATTGTGTTTGTTACTCTGTCATAGTAGCTCAACAGATTAGTAACACATGATTTTCCTTTTCTGAAACCAAACTGTCTTTCTGTTATCATACTGTGTTCTTCTAGATGATTTACCCAAGCTTTTCTTATAAGTTTTTCTAATACCTTGCTTACAACACTGGTCAGTGATACTGGTCGGTAGTTGAGTGGATTTTGTCTATTTCCATTCTTGAATAAAGGGACAATATTTGCTTTTTTCCAAATATCAGGTAGTTTACCTTGACTCAAGGATTTCTTGAAAAT
This sequence comes from Coenobita brevimanus, assembly GCF_032717465.1. Classification (NCBI taxonomy): domain Eukaryota; kingdom Metazoa; phylum Arthropoda; class Malacostraca; order Decapoda; family Coenobitidae; genus Coenobita; species Coenobita brevimanus. The sequence goes on along the minus strand of NC_136998.1, from coordinate 22,033,328 downwards.
TAAAAATAATGGTTTACATAACTCCTTTGCACATTCTCGTAATACCCAACATGAAATTTCATCAGGACCACTTGCTTTTCCTCTGTCTAATCTACTTAACTCCTCCTGTATTACTTTTTCTGCTATTTGTATATCTGGTAGTATGTGTGGACATGCGTGTTCCACATAGTCCCTCTCAAAATTTTTTTCTTCTGTAAAAACTAATTGGAAATTCTTATTTAGTGCTTCACAAATATCTTTCTCTTGTGTGTAAGTGATTCCCTCATCCGTAATGGATTGTATTATATCTTTTACTTTAGTTTTGCTTCTGATATAGCTGTAAAACAGCTTTGGTTGATCTCTACTTTTATTTATTATATACTCCTCAAACTGTTTTTGGGCTTCCCTCCTTATTCTTGTATAGTCGTTTCTTGCCTGTTTGTAATTATTATACGCCCTTTCACTATTGTGTCTTCTGTATCTATTCCACAACAAATCTCTTCTTTCTTTTGATTTTTTACATTCTGTATTGAACCATTTCTGTATTTTCTTATCTACTTCTTTGTGCTGTGGGATGTACTTCTGGACTCCTATTTCATAAAATTAACAAAAATTTTTATATACAGCATTTAAATCTTGTCCTCTAAGCTCATTTTCTCAATCAACTTCTAAGAAATACTTCTTTAGGTCTTGATAATTTCCCTTTTTATAGTTTAGGCTCTTTTTGTAACTTTCATTGCTGTTTACTATGTCATATGCTATCCTGAAGTTATAATTTAGTACTGCATGATCGATTTTGCCGAGTGGAGGGTGATATATTAAACTGTCAATATCATTTTCTTGCCTTGTAAATATTAGATCTAGCACTGAAGGTACATCAAGTCCTCTTTTTCTAGTGGTTTCCCTCACATGTTGCGTTAAGAAAAACTCTTGTACGAGATCCAGGAGCTTTTGGTCCGAACAGCTTTCTTGGCTATTTATATCTAGAGTATTCCAATTTATATTTGTATTGAAGTCCCCAGTTAGTATAATTCTTTCCGATTTCTCTTCCATTTTATGTAGCAATGATCTTACACTCTGAATTGTGTGTGTGTGTGTGTGTGTGTGTGTGTGTGTGTGTGGTACAAGAGTGTTGTTTATGGTGAGATGTGGAATGTGATTATGTTCTGCTGTCCAGTTTGTGAGAAGGATCACTGTCGATTTGGCTGGGCCTATTGTGAGTCTGTTTGTGGTGAACCATTCGTGTAGTGTGTTGAGATAAGGTTGGAGGATGTGTGTGGCTGTGTTTGCATTTTGTTGAGACATTTGTTATGTCTTCTTCATAGGAAGCTGTGTGTATTTGTGTGGTGTGGGGTGTGGGTATGTCGTGTGTGTACAGTATAGGTTAAAGAGTGTAGGGGACAAAACAGATCCTCGGGGGACGCCGTTTGTGAAGTCTCAGATGTACGATGACTGACTGGCAGACAGACATGGAGTAATAGTAATATGTAATAGTAATAGTAATATGTAATAGTTGCTTGAGGAGGTAGATTGTTTTAAATATCTAGGGTCACATGTTGCTGTGGATGGAAGAATAGATGCAGAAGTGAAGTTTAGAATAAATGAAGTAGGAAAGGTGCTGGGAGGAATGAAAAAAGTGTTTAAATGTTGTTCGCTTAGAATGGATGTAAAGAGAAGGCTGTATGAGGGTGTCGTGGTACCGACTGCGTTATATGGGGCTGAAACATGGAATATGGGTGTAGCAGAGAGGAAAAGTTTGATTGTAATGGAGTTGAGGTGTCTGAGGAGTATGTGTGGAGTGACGCGCATGGATCGAGTGCGAAATGATGAAGTGCGAAGGAGAACTGGAGTTGTTCGGGAGATGGCCGGTAGAGTTGAGCAGAGGGTGTTGCGATTGTTTGGGCATATGGAGAGAATGGATAATGAGCGATTGGTGAAAAAGATAACTAGATCTGATGTGAGAGGTGTAAGGCTGAGAGGAAGACCACGAATAGGATGGATGGACAGTGTGAAGAGAGCCCTGGATGCGAGAGGGATGTCTGTTGAGCAAGGAAGAGTGGCTGTGCGTGACAGAAATAAATGGAGAGAAATTGTGAATGAATAAATGATGATGCAGCCCTGAGGGGATATTCTCCCGCATTTAGTCTGATCAGCTAGTCAGGTCAGGTGCGAGTAAGGGGATGGGTCTGTTATGATGTGGCAGGGGTAAACCAGTTCTGCTGTCGGGCCCTGCTGCGGATGTCACTGATTGCATTGCGCAGTTGACCCTTGTGCAGTGTGGTGTGGTGAGGATCTGTCCGTTCTCCCCTTTGGGGCTAAGATGCGAATGAATGTGTTTGAATGGATGAGTAAATGGGGAGTGTGTCGTCCTGTCTCGGCTACCTCCCTTTCCTTGGGGGAAGCAGCCTGGGTATATAGATAGATAGAATAGTAATAGACTATTAAAGGGTTTTCAGAGTAATAGTAGTAGTAATAGATTACAAGTTCCTGGCTGTAATAGTAATTGTAATAGTAACAGAAGGCAAAGTAATAGGTAATTGTTATTACTTTTCCATTACAGACACTTCTTTAATACCGTTTACCATAATCAATAAAAACAGCCTTCTCACCTTGATTACCTGTTGGCTGCTCTCCAAGCTGAAGGTACACCACAGGAGACTGTGCCGAATGGAGAGTGGTCAACAGGCCATCAGGTGATCTAGACACACTTGTGCATTCAGTGGAACAGCCTCCAAACGATAATGAAAATAAAAACCATTTTCAATTGAATTAATACCGTTATCGTAAATAATATATTAATAGTAATAGTAATACTAATAGATGACCAAGTAATAGTAATAGTAATAGATGACAACTAAAGTAATTATAATAGTAATATAATAGAGAGCAACTGAAATTAATAGTAATAGTAATAGAAACCCAGTAATAGACCCCATGTCTGCCGGCAAATAATCATATTTGCATATCTGCCTGCTGAATAGTTTGCCAGCCATCGTTTTGTGTTGTGCGTGTTTGTGTTGAATAATTTGCTCATGAGGTTGTGACGAGGGATGGCATCAAAAGCTTTGCTAATGTCTGTTGTGACTAGGAGTGTTCTTTGAGATGGCCTAGCTGAATTGAGGCCATTAAAAAATCTTTGTGTAAAGTCTGTAAGAAGAGTGTTTGTTAAGTGTAGCGGCCTTGAACCATGTTGTGATGGGCCTAGGGGGATGTGAGGTGTAACTAATTGTAATACCAGTCATTCATTGACTTTGGAGGGGGTGCAGAGGAATGTGATGGGCGGTGTGAGGAAGGTAATGTGGGGTCTTTGTTGGATTTGGGGATAGTGATGATATTATCATGCTTCCAGATGTTGGGTATTATGTTGTGTGATTAGCTGTAGTTTGATATGTTGGTGAGTGCTTGTATGCCTTGTGGTCCAAGGTGTTTAAGGTGTATGTTGTTTATGTTGTCTGGGCCACAGGCAGATGAGCACTTAAGGTTGTTAATGATGTGCTTCATCTGGTTGTAAATGAAGGGTGCAAAATCTGGGTCTGTGGGGAACTGTCTCTTGCATCAAATGACATGTCGGTTCGTCCCGATGGGGGTTTAAATGGCTGACGTGTGAAAAGTGATCGATGAGAGTGTTTGCTTGTTGTTTGTTTGAGGGTATGGTGTCTGTTGTTGTGATGGCAGCGTATGATTATGTAGTGTTGCTCTTGGAGAGTGTGATGCTGTTTAGTGTTTTGTAGAGTTTGCTGGTGATTGTTTGTGATTAAGCATTTGGTGATAATTATTCCAATTTATTCTTTGCTGCTCTGGTATGTTATTGTTTATTTGAGTGTTGAGTTCTTGTATTTGTTGTACAGTGTCCTCTGTATGGGGCAATTGTTTTCAATAGTGACATCCAACCTAGCCAATCTTTACATATCCTCGTATTATAAAGCACTGTTTGCTCTCATAAATGATGCGGACAGTTGTAAAATGAATTATATGCAGTATACAGTACTCCTTCAATTTACAAAACTCTCTTTTAACAAATTTTGGTTTCAATGACCACCTTGAGCTGGCCGAACGTTACGTTCATCTAACGAATTTTGTTCGGTAAAAGAACGGATGCATGGGAAATGCCAACCAGCATGGCATGACAAACGAACATAAATTTATCCAAGGCCTACTTGCAGTCGTTATTTGTAGTGCAGTTACTTCCTGAAAGAGATGAATAAATTTAGTAAATAGAGCATTTATTGAGAAAAAGAGCCATTTAGACCTAGCTGTATGTTGTTATGTATGGGTGTACAGCTGAACAATGCTCTACATTTAACGATCTCTGTATGGTAAAAGCCATGATGCCCGAGAAATCATCAAATAGCATGGTGTTCATCTTTAACATCAGGGGTTTAGTACCAATTAGCTTGTTATATTGAGGGTGTATTGTAATGCCAAAAATGGCTAAACTCATCATATTGTTAACTAATGAAAAATCAATCCATCTGTTTATCTATTGCCAGATGCCTTAATCCCATAAGGGGTGGCCACAAACAAATCGCCTTCATGTCTCCCTGTCCCCCGCCATTTCACTGCCTTGCTCCCAGCTCACACACCCCTCTCTCTCTCGTATACCTCTCCACTCCATCCCTCCATCTCATCCTTGGCCTCCCCCTCCCTCTCCCCCCCTCCACCTCACTGACATACACTCTCCTCATCAGTCTCTCACTCTCCATCCTGTCCACATGGCCAAACCACCTCAGTGTGTTTCTCCTAACGCTTCCTATCACATCCACATCTACACCACAACGCTCCTTCATATCCTTATTTGTCAGTCTCTCTCTCTATGTGAGAACATCAAATGATGGAAATGAAAACAGGACATTGCAGAGTGGTTGAGCGAGCATTGGGAGAGGGTTTGGAGGCATTATGGTGCCTAGTCACCAGTTGTTGCAGCTCTCTTTATAGAAGATGCTGGATGCTTGGCAAAGTTGGCGGGCACGGAGGTGGGCTGACCAGGCCATGCAGGTGAGGAATCGGAAAGTGAAACAAGACTCCATCACAACAAATCACTGTGGTGGCATGACAGTGACTGAATGGTTCAACTCACACACCCAACTGAGTCAGTTGACGAGTATTGGCAAGGGTGAGGAAAAATCCCGGTGGGCCATTCAAACAATGGCAGGAAAGCAGTTGTGTGACGGCATGGCATCTGGAGGCCCCCTGACACCCCGTCGCATTCTGCGCATGCAGTGGGTCAAGTGATAATAAAGTTTAATGATGCTATCTGACAATATTCAATTAGGTATCTATTAAACCAAGAAACTCTGAAGTATCTCAAAAAACCTGCATTAATTGTCAAATTCACGACTTCTGGAAATTCCTGTACATTCCACCCTCTTTAAACCATGTTTGTAACTGTTTATAAATACATAACTGGCACTATGAAGGCCTTGATAAGAAACAGAGGTTTTAGTGTTGCGCTGTGCAAGGCTTACATGAAGGAGTGTTAGTGCCAACTTAACATATGGATGTGAGACCATGGTGTGGCATGAAGATGAAAAGTCAAGAGTGAGAGTAGTGGAGATGGGACTGTGGAGGAATGTATGTGGAGTGCAGAGAGTGGATAGGATGCGAAATAATGTGATTCGTGAAAGATGCGGAGTGAGGAAGTCTATAGACACCAGAATTTGAAGAGAGTGTACTGAGATGGTATGGTCATGTGGAGAGAACTGATAACAATAGAGTGGTGAAAAAGGTATAGCTGAGCAAATATGAAGGAGGGAGGAGGCAAGGTAGGTCAAGGAGAGGGTGGAGGGAAATGGTGGATGAGTGTGTGAGGAAGAGAGGTACGGAAGTCGGTGAGGCTAGGAAACTGACAAGAGATCGAGCTGGCTGGATGAATGTTTCGAAGGGATTTGGCACCCCTTTTTAACATGACAGTGTTTGGATTGACTCTATTGGATACGTTTATGTGAAGCTACAGAATGTGGTGAAAGTTTTTGGCATATCAGATAGAGCCAGAATTCTGGGGGCTTGAATGATGAGTGAATGGAAGCGTGGCCCATTGGGGTGGGTAGCCTTAGGCCGTCTGGATGTTGTTATTCCTCATCCTGCCCTAGGGTGGGAAAGGAGGTCCGAGTGATGATGGTGATGATGATTAAAAATATAATCACCACTCGCATAACGAAGGAATATTGTACCCTGAAGCTCCCACTTTATGAAAATTCCGCTTTTAGGGCCATATGTTTACGTGGTAAAGGATTTCATGGTCCCCAAGCCAGCCTCAAGTTCACTTTTGGGGGCAATTTTCATTTTTTTTTTTCCAGGACATTTACATGAAGGTTCTATCATCCACTCACACAGTGTAGAGGTTCCATATTATCTCTGCACTGAGTGACAAGCCAAATGGTTTCCTGTACCCAGGAAACCATTTACTACGCTGGGTGGTAACCATCTAACTGGGGTTTCTGGCAGGGTTAAGTTTCCCCCAGATTCCCCTATCCGAAATCACTTAATCATGGCAGTTGTTTCAGAGAGCCTCGGAGGGCCCAATACCTGCCCAGGGCCCCACCCAAATGGGCAGATTTGCATGGCCATGTGGAATGTGAGAGGTGTGAATGAGGAGAGCAAGAGGGTGGAAGTGGTGAATGTGTTCAGAAGTGCAAGATATGCCATGATGGCATTGTGTGAAATGAAGATGAAAGGGTGTGAAGTGGAGGAGTGGGAGGGTGCGAAATGTGTAAGATTAGGAATGAATGGGCAAGGAAGATGCAAGGAAGGAGTTGCTTTGTTGATGAATGAGGTGTGGCAGAGTGGAATGAGAGACTACAAATGTGTCAGCTCGAGGTGTATGTATGTCAAGTTCAAGTTTGAGAAGGTGAAAGTGGCAGTCATTGTAGCATATGCACCGTGTGAGGACAGGAGTGAGAGACAGAAAGACAGGTTTTGGGGATGTTCTGGGTGAAGTAGTGGGAGAAATGCCCAGGAGCTATAAAGTGATCTTAATGGGGGATATGAATGGAAGAGTAGGCACTGGTCCTGAAGATGACATGATGGGTTGTTATGGAGTATCAGGAGAAAATGATAATGGGAAATGACTAAAGGATATGTGTCAGGAGAGGAGGTTGTGCATTTGTTACTCGTATTTCAAACACATAAACGTCTATGTGAAGCCACAGAGCGTGGTGAATGTTTTTGGCGTATCCGATGGAGCCAGGATTCCGGGGGCTTGCATGATGAGTGAATGGAAGTGTGGCCCTTTGGATTGGGCAAATTTGGGCTATCTGGACATTGCTACTCCTCACCCTGCCCTAGGGTGGGAAAGGAGGTCCGGATGATGATGATGATGATTTCAAACACAAAGATGAACATAAATATACATGGTATAGAGGGAATGGGGATTGTGTTGAAAGAAGCCAAATTGATTACGTGCTCATAGAAAGGTTGATGGTGGGAATGGTTGCTGATATGAGGGTCGTGAGAGGACAATGTGGAGGTGTTTCAGATCATATGATTGTGGTATGCAAGATCAAGCTGAGAGGAGTGAGGTGGATAAGGAAAGAGAGGAGCAGTCAGGGAGAAAGACTGAAAGTTGTGAAACTGAGGATGAAAGAAATGGCACATGATCACAGGACCAAAGTAGAGGAGGCGTTAGAATCAGTGAATTGGAATTAAATGGATCTGGGCAGCCTGTGGAATGCATATAGGGATTGGTTAGTTAGGAATGCTAAAGCGGTGTGTGGTGTGGCAAGATTAACAACAAAGAAGAAAGGTACAGCATGGTGGGATGAGGAGATTAAGAGAGCGGTGGAGGAAAAGAGAAAGAAGTGGCTAAAGTAGTTACAAGATAGGGGTTCAGTTGAAATAAAAATTGAATATACTGAGAGCAAGAAGCACGTAAAGAGACTAGTAAAGAGGAAAATGAAGGAGGTAAATGATGATCTAGGAAGAAAAATGAATGCGAACGACTCTGAAAATGGGAAATTATTCTGGAAAGAGGTGCGGAAATGGAGAAGTGAAAGCAGAAAGAAATGTGATGGTGTGAAGGATGTAGGTGGTAGATTGTTAACCCATGGGGATGAAGTAAGGAACAGATGGAAAGAATATTTTGAAATCCTGATGGATGGGAATAGAGAGCAGAGTGGCTGTAAACATGATTGGTTTTGGGGGTGTGCAGAGAAGGAATGCAGTGCCAGGAGACGTGACACTCACACAGGTGAAGAGTGCTGTGAAGCGGCTGAAAAATGGGAAAGCAGCTAGGGTTGATAAGTTGTATGCAGAGATGCTTAAGTGTTGTGGAGAGTGGAATGAATTGCTTGCTGGAGATATGTATGAAGGCGTGGATGAGTGAAACTGTGCCAGCAGAGTGAAAAACGGCTGTGATTGTCAATCAATCAATCATTTCCTGTGGCACCCTCGGGGATGCATAGTGCCTCGATGAACTCACACCACCACATCCTATCTTGTGCTAACTCCTCAAGATCTCCCCAACACTCATCTCCAGCTTCCCGTCTCATTGTCCTCACCCACGTCTCTTTTGGCCTTCCTCTACCTCTCCTACCAAGTGCCACCCACCCTGGTGTACCTCGTACTATTCCCTGTCTCCTATACACATGTCCTAGCCACTTCCATCGTGAGAATCTAACATATTCATCGATCGGCTGCACTCCCGTTATTTCTCTAATTCTACTATTTGGTATCCTTTCCCACCACTTAACTCCCAATATTCTTCTAAGTGCTTTATTTTCAAACACCAAGAATTTATTTTCCATTGTCACTGTGCTGTACCAAGACTCGTGTCCATAAATTAAGATACTCCTAACCATTACCTTATAAAGTTTGATTTTTGTATGCACAGAGAAATTGTTATTATTCCAAATATTTTTAAGCATTCCCATTGCCTGATTAGCCTTCTTTAACCTTTCCTCGAATTCAAAGTTCAAAGAACCATCCTTGGCTAAATAAGTACCTAAATATTTAAACCTATCAACTTGCTTTACAACCATACCTCCAATTACACATTCCTGTGCATTTTCCATATTCATATTGATTATTTCAGTTTTTCCACAATTAATAACCAAACCCACCTTGCGACCTTCACTCACCAAACAGTCTAACACTCTCTGCATCTCTTCTGGCCCATCACAAATCAAAACTATATCATCTGCATAATCTAAATCCAAAAGTTTCCTGTTCTCTCCCCAAAGTATACCTGCACCGGTTTCTGTTCCAACGCGTTTCATAATGTAATCAATGACCAATATAAATAGTAAAGGCGATAGAACACCACCTTGAATTACTCCGGACTTGACTTCAAACGAATCACTCAGACAACCATCAACCATCACTTTACAAAATGTGTCCTCATGCATGTTCATAATGACCCTCACAAACTCCTCTGGTATTCCATAATGTCTCATGATCTTCCCCATAGTCTCTCTCGAAACACTATCAAAAGCCTTTTCAAAATCAACAAAACAAAGACTTAACGGTACTTTCATTTCATTAACTTGCTGCATCAAATGCCTAACTATAAAGATCTGATCATTGCAACCACGTCCCTTTCTAAAACCAGCCTGTTCATCCCTCAGAATACCTTCAACCACTGGCTCCAACCTATTTAACAACACTCTACTGAAAACTTTCAAAGCTATCGGTGACAAAGAGATTCCCCTCCAATTACCACATTCACTCAGGTCTCCCTTCTTCGGAACTTTAACAATTACACCATTCTTCCAAACTGATGGTAGTAACCCCATCACCCATATCTTATTGAACAGCTTGGTCAAGATCATTATTAATCTATCCCCCTTCACTTTAAACATTTCCGGAAATAAACCATCCTCCCCTGGTGCCTTATTATTCTTTAACTGTTTTACTGCTTTCTCCACTTCTGCAAGCCTCAACTCTCCTGTTTCTATATTTAAATCTTCCTGAGCAGACAGTATATCCTCTTCTGGTGGTATTGGTCTATTAAGAACTGTCTCAAAATGCTCTTTCCATCTATTTTTAATATCTCCATCTTTGGTCAATAAATTTCCTTCCCTGTCTCTAACTGGTATTTCCTTGCGTTTACCTGCATTACCACTCAGTTCTCTAATCGATTCATGTGCTATTCTTTGACTCTGTCCATCATTTTTGTTTATTAAGATTTCAGTCTCTGCAACCTTTTCATCCACACATCTTCTTTTATCTCTCCTAGCTAACCTTCTTACTTCTGAATTCAAACTCCAGTACGCAGCTCTTGCTAATTCAATCTCTCGTTCATCAACGCATTGCATCTCACTCCTCAATTTAGCCTCACCTCTCTTTTTTATCATATCCCACGTTTCCTCTGATATCCATTTCTTTCTCCTGAAGCTATGTCTCCTTCCAATCGTACATTCAGCAGTCTCATGCAAAACTTTGTTCACATCCTCCCACATCTCATCTACACTTCTCTCCCCCTCTTCCAACGTTTCCAACACCAAAAACCTATTTCTGCATTCTAATCTGAATTCCTCCTTTTCTTCTCCTTCCCTTCTAAGCTTAACAATATCGTATCTACCAACACCAGATTTTTCCTTCTTCTGATTTTTAAGTTTAAACCTTATTTTTGCAATGCTGAGTTGATGGTCACTACCAATATCTGCTCCCCGTTTAACATGAACTGTGATTGTACCCCTGTATAAAAAAGGTAAGCGTAAGTGAGTGCTAGAATTATCATGGCATAAGTTTATTGAGTGTGGTAGGGAAGGTGATGGCTAATGAAGCTGCAAAGAAAGTGATTGAGAAGACGAAGAGGAAGACAGGAGGAAACAGCTCCTGTGAGAAGAGTGGAGAATTTGCAAGAAGCGAGAAAATGGCAGAGTATAAGAGCATAGTGGAAGAAAGACTGGGAAGGTATGAGCTAGAGCAGATGCAAGGGGTGGAAGACGTATGTAAGATATTTACTGAAGAGATAGGCGCAGCATGTGAGGTGGTTTGTGGAGTGAGGAGGAGATGTAAGTGTGTGCAAGGGACAGCATGGTGGAATGATGAGGTGAAACGAGCTATGGAACAAAGGAAGAAGGCATATAGTGAATGGTTAGCGAGTAGAGGTAGGGGAGATGATGAGAGAGAGGGGAGAGAGGTATATGTGAGTAGGAGAAGGGAGGTGAAGAGACTTGTGAAGGAGAGTAAGAAGAAAGTGGATGAAGAGCTTGGGAGGAATCTGAGTGTGAAATGGAGGAAGAGTAAGAAATTGTTTTGGAAGGAGGTAAAGAAAGTAAGGCAGTGTGAAAGGGGAAATAGGGGAGTGAAAACTAGGAATAATTGATTGTTGGTGGAGAAGAGAGAGAAATTGAGGAGATGGAAGGAGCACTTTGAGGATTTGTTGAATGTAGAGAATGACAGCAGTGTGAGTATAAGTGGTTGAGGAATGGCTGGGAGAAGGAGAGATGAGAGGAGGGAGGAAGAGATCAGTAGGACGGAAGTAGTGGAAGCAATGAAGAAGATCAAGTTGGGGAAGGCCTCAGGAATTGATGGAGTGTGTGGTGAAATGCTAAGGTATGGAGGTGAGATTTTTGTGTAATGGATATGGAAGTTGTGTAGATTGGCCTGGGAAGAGGGAAGGGTTCCAGAGGACTGGAAATCAGGTATAATTGTCCCTTTATATAAAGGAAAAGGGGAGAGAGAGATATGTGGTAACCATAGGGGTATTTGCCTTCTTAGTGTGACTGGTAAAATATATGGTAGAATACTCATTGATAAGGTTAGGCATATGACAGAGGAGCTAGTTGGAGAAGAACAAGGGGGATTTAGGAAGGGAAAAGGGTGTGTAGATCAGATATTTGTTCTAAGATGTTTAGCGGAGAAGTATCTAGAGAAGGGAAAGAAAGTGTATGCTGCCTTCATGGACTTGGAGAAAGCTTATGACAATAGATAGGCAAGGTATGTGGAAGGCATTAAGAATATATGGAGTGGATGGGAAATTGTTGAATGCTGTGAAGAGTATGTACGAAGGAGCTATGGCTACGGTGTGAGTGGATGGTGAGCTGAGTGAATTTTTTTATCTCAATGTGGGACTGAAACAGGGTTGTGTGATGTCTCCATGGCTGTTTAATATATCCATGGATGGGGTTGTAAAGGAGGTGCAGGGTAGGGCAGTGGATGTGGGGCTGGCTCTAATGAATGAGGGTGAGATTTGGAAGACTCTGGTGTTGCTGTTTGCTGATGATACAGTATTGTTGAGTGAAGATGAATGGGAGTTGCAAGGTTTGGTGAATGAATTTGGGACAGTGTGTAGGAGGAGGAAGCTGAAAGTTAATGTAAACAAAAGTAAAGTTATGATGTTTGAGAGGAATGAAGTCACAGAATGTACTGTGAGGTTGGATGGTGAGGATATGGAGAGTGTGAGTGCATTCAAGTACTTGGGTAGTGTGATGAGTAAGGATGGAACTTTGGGGGATGAAATGCATGAAAGGGTACAGCAGGGAAGGAAGGTTGTTGGTTCACTGAAAACAGTGATGAGAAATAGGGAGGTGAGTATGGAAGTTAAGAAGTCACTGCATGATAGTATTGTGATCCCTACCCTGATGTATAGAAGCGAGGCGTGGACCTTGCAAGAGGGGAACAAGTCAAGAGTGAGAGCAGTGGAAATGAGGTACTTGAGAGGAGCGTGTGGAGTGACTTTGAGGGACAGGTTGACGAATGAAGAAGTGAAGGAACGTTGTGGGGTGGATGTGGATGTGGTTGAGAGGATTAGGGGATATACACTGAGGTGGTTTGGACATGTGGAGAGAATGGGGAATGAAAGACTGACTAAGAGGGTGTATGTAGGTGAGGTGGAGGGAGGGAGAGGGAGGGGTAGACTGAGGATGAGGTGGAGGGATGGAGTTGAGAGGTATATGAGGGAGGAGGGGGTGAGTTGGGGGGAGGGTAGTCAAATGGTGGATGACAGAGCGACTTGGAGGCGATTTGTCTGCGGCCACCCTTTGCGGGATTAGGGCTTCAGGCTATAGATAGATAGGTAGATTATTGAGAAAGTAAGAGAGATGTCAGAGGTCCTAGTGAGTGATGAACAGGGTGGCTTTAGGAGTTGCAGAGGATGTGTGGATCAAATATTTGCAGTGAGACAAATAGCAGAGAAGGCTTGTGAGAGGGACCATAAGGTGTTTATGGCATTCATGGATCTGGAAAAAGCATATGACAAAAGTTTTACACATGTACGGTGTAGGTGGTAAGCTGCTAGGTGCCATCAAGAGTGTTTATGAGGGTGGTGAAGCTTGTGTAAGGGTTAATGGGCATCTAAGTGAAAGGTTCACGATTGGTGTGGGCATGCAACAAGGCTGTGTGACATCCCCATGGTTGTTCAGTATATACTAGTATATGGATGGGATGATGAGAGAAGTAAAAACACAAGTAATGGAGAGGCGGATGGCGTTGGTAATGAATGGTGATGGATGGATTATCTAAAATTTGTTGTATGCTGATGATACAGTACTGATTGCAAGTACCGGACAACAACTTGGTTGGCTAGTGCAGAGTTTTGCTGGTGTCTGTGAGTGTCGTGCCTTGAGTGTAAATATAGAAAAGAGTAAAATGATGATTACTGAGAGAGAATGTGACTCCCAGTGCGATGTTACATTGAATGTAGAGAGTCTGGAATTGGTGAGAGAGTTCAAATACATGGGAACAGTGATAGAAAATAGAGGAAAATGTGCAAAAGAGGTTGAAAGTAGAGTGACACAAGGAAGAAAAGTAGCTGGTGCAATGAAGGCCTTGATAAGCAACAGAGGCATCAGTGTTGCAGCTGCACGAGGCTTACATGAAGGAGTGTTAGTGCCAACTCTATCATATGGATGCGAGACTATGGTGTGGCATGAAAATGAAAAGTCAGGAGTAAGGACAATGGAGATGGGACTGCTGAGGAATGTATGTGGAGTACAGAGGGTGGATGGGATATGAAATAATGTGATTCGAGAAAGGTGTGGAGTGAGGAAGTCGGTGGACACCAGAATCGAAGAGAGTGTACAGAGATGGTATCGTCATGTGGAGGTAATGGATAACAATAGAGTGGTAAAAAAGGTATATCTGAGCGAATTTGAACGAGGTAGGAGGTGAGGTAGGCCAAGGAGAAAGTGGAGAGATATGGTGGATGAGTGTGTGAGGAAGAGAGGTTTGGAAGTCGGTGAAGATAGGAAACTGACAAGAGATTGAGCTGGCTGGATGAGTGTTGTGAGAAGAAACGCATGATCAGGAATTTGGCACCCCTTTTTAACGTTGCAGTGTCCAGATTAACTCAATTGGATACGTTTATGTAAAGCTACAGAACGTGGTGAATTTTTTTGGCGTATCCGATAGAGCCAGGATTCCGTGTACTTGATTGATGAGTGAATGGAAACGTGGTCCATTGGACTGAACAAATTTGGGCTGTCTGGACGTTGCTACTCCCCACCTTGCCCTTGGGTGGGAAAGGAGGTCCGGATGATGATGATGATGATGTTGACATTTACCTACCTAATAAGGACTTTATTACATACAAACACTAGAGGATTACCCACCTTGATTGGAAGAGGTTGTGGGCTTGTTGGGGGGAGATGCAGTGTTCTGTGGCCCAAAAAAAAAAACAAAGATCATACAGAGCACGTATGCAGCCAGACCGAGGGAAAAGGGTAGGCTTAGCTGGGGCAGGAATGCTCAGTGGACCATGACGACGCCCCAAGTGGACACATGACAGCCATATGTCACTGGTTGATGCAACCCGCGCTGTGACTATCACTGGCATCGTTATGTCTGTTCCCACCTCATTATGACCCTGTTTGAATCATAATTTGGGGCCTCTAGCCACGTTATCTCTATCATCACAGCGTAGTACAATTAAAAAAAAAAAATGGTCAGCTTCCTCCACCTGTGTTATGTCTATCATATTCGTGTTGTGACCATTTTTTTGGTCTCAGATTTTGCTTTCCATATTAATGTGAGTTTTGCCCACTAGGATCGCACGTTGTGTGAGTGGCGACTGTACAGTAATCCCTCAATTATCTGACATAACAGAGCCAAAGGCACATCTGGCTAATGGCTCCATCCGGATAATGAGCTTCTCTCCTGGCCCCCCTTCATACATAACCTAACTTTGAAAGCCAGTGTATAATGCCACTATAGTACACTGTACAGTACTTTTTCCTGTCGTTTAACACTACTCTGTTCAGTCAAGCAGACCTACAGTATAAACCACAGCCAAGCAGTTACCATGGTCAAGCAGACCTATCAACCACAGACAAGTCACCACCACTGCAGGGCTATACCCTGCAGTGATGTGAAAAAAAAAAAAAAAAGGCCACACAAGAAAAATGCAGTGGGCACACAAATTATAATGGTGAAATTGAATAAAATCATGGTAAAATAGAAAAAAAGGTAAAATAGAATAATATCATGGTACAGTACTGTTAGAGTAAAATCAACGGCAGTACTCACGAATTGACCATCCTGCATCAGTCTTACCCAGGATCTACTTCTCCAGTGTCAACACTACCCTCTTCTTTTTCCCTGGTGGAGGGGCTATCATCACACACCCAAGGAAAAGGCATGCAAGGATTAGCAGGGCCTGAAGCAGGTAGAAAAAACAACAAAAGCTACCATGTGCTCTGCCATAACACCTGTCCGAGAGAAGCTGTTCACTACACTATCGCTGTGCGGGAAATAAGAACGACTAAGAGGGTCCCTAATGTACACTGGGTGAACTATCCAGTCAGGCAGGACGGCGCCACCGGGGTCTCACCACCCAGCCAGATGTGAAAATGTTCGCACAACCATAATCTCCACCTGGGCGCATGCATTTTGTCCGGGTAAAATGGAAAAATGAATGATTAATGGTTTTGAACAGCCAGATCACAGTGTCTGGGTAATGGATTGTTTGTGTAATGGCTGTCTGGATAAAAGAGGGATTACTGTATGTGATAAAGCACGCCAAGAGAAGATCTGTCTATCTACCTATTGCCAGGCACCTTAACCTCTAACGTCCAGCAGATGTTGTCGCAAGTTCTCCCTCAGCCGGGCATTCCTGACAAAAATTGGCAAAATTGTATATCTTTAAACCTTCATATCTGTGTTAATACATAACCAATTGCAACAAATAAGGTTTCATATTACTCACCAATCCTTCGGCTTCAAGGTGATGGCAACAGATGGTCCATGAAGTGCAGACAGGGAGAGTGAGTGAGTGGGGAATGAGGGCAATTTTTGGTGTTTTTTTGCCGGTGTCCCTATGCGTTGCAGAGCTTCGGTGACACAACAAATGCTTACACTAGCCCACCACACTGATATCGCTTCGATGACACTTCCAGGACACCAAAATCCACTACAAACACTGTTTCCATGAATATTTTTCCATAATCGGTCGTACTGGGTGAATGAAGGCCGGTCACAGTAGCAGCAACCTTGAACTCATGCTGCTCATCTCTTTCCATGTTACAGACAGACACACACTCGCTCTCTCTCTGTCTCTCTCTGTCTGTCTGTCTCTCTCTCTCTCTCTCTCTCTCTCTCTCTCTCTCACACCAACCCACTTGTTGACATGTAGGAAGTACGTATGGTTTAGTTATATGGTTACCACCCAGCATTGTAAATGGTTTCTTGGCTTACAGGAAACCATTTGGCTTGTCGCTTAATGTAAAGCCACTTGTAAAGGAAAAAAAAGCAATAAGAAGTGACAGGAAAGATAGGAGAAACAGGAAGAGAAGAGGGCAGGCACAGAAAAAAAAAATTATAAAGGCTAAGGAAGAAGTAGGCAGCACTACAGCAAGCTAGTGGATGATGGTTGCCACCACCTACCACTAAGAGAAGATCTTCAGCTAATTTACTTAGCCATATCTTCATTGAGTCTAGAGCAGTTCACAGTAGGGAATGCTGGCTACAGGTGGTTCCTTGCATCCCATTTGATGGCACAGGAGGATTTCGACAAATTCTGCTCCAAAGGTGTAACATAACCTCTGGATTAATGATTGTTCCCAAGCCATTTTCAGTTCTGCAGCTCTGATTTAGCCATCTCTCCCTGTGTGTAAGCCAATGATCTTACCCAGCTCCCTCAAAGACGGTCATCATACCACAATGTCTGGGTTGTGGTCGATTGCATCTTTTTTAGAAGATGGGTACAGGTATGTGATTCTTTCAAGAGACAGTAAAAATATAGAAATATCATTTTCGCATATGATTTTCTATGTTATGATATACGTTAAACCCTCAATATATAGAACCCTCTTTGTACTAATTTTGGTTTTATTGACCACCTTGAGCTGGCAAAATGTTAGTGCCCCTCCCCGGAAAACAACTAACTAAAAAAACAAACGAGAAGCCTCGGACAAGAACTGACCAAACGATGACGACCCAGGACCGGACAAAGGACTTGGTAATGAGTACATGGAATGTAAGAGGAGTGAATGATGAGGTGAAAGAGAGAGAGATTGTCCAGGTGCTTGAGAGTGCGAAAGTGGATGTATGTGGAATAACTGAAACATAATGAAGAGGAGAAAGTGTGAGAGAATGGGAGTATGGATGGGGTATATGTGCAGGAGTAGGTGAGAATGAGAGGGCAAAGGAAGGAGTATGTATAGTTGTGAGTAAAAGATGGAAGAAGAGCATAAGACAGTATGGATCAGTTGGGGCAAGGATTGTGTGGGTAAAGTTGAAAGTTGGAATACAAATGTGGGTGATTGTGTGTGTGTATGCGCCAATGCAAGATCGTGCTAGAAGAGTGAGAGAAGAGTTCTGGACAAATGTGGAAGTGTGCATGGAAAAGTTTGGAAGGAATGAGAGAGTGTTTTTGATTGGTGATATGAATGGTAAAGTTGGGAATGTGAAGGTGGATGGAATAGTTGGTGAGTGGGGTGTGCCTGCTGCGATAGATGAGAATGGGAGTGCATTAGTGGACATTTGTGCTGGGAGGGGGTTGGTGATAGCCAATACCCTCTTCAGGCATAAAATCATCCACAGGTATACGTGGCGAGTGATGAGAAGGGTGGGTGGTGAACTGAGTGAAAGGAAAGCAATGATTGATTATGTGTGTTCTTACCTAATTGTTCTTACCTAATTGTATCTTTACAGGAATGAGTCAAGCTCGTACTGTCCCGTGTCTTAAACCATATTTATCGTACATATCCTTAAATTTGTGAATCGTTTTGGCACACACTATTTCATTCGGTAGTGCATTTCATTGATCAGTTGCTCTGTTTGGGAAACTGAATTTCCTTACGTCTTTATCACCTCTCTTCTTATGCAGTTTTTTGCAGTGTCCTCTTGCTGATGCTTCTCCATATGTTAAGTAATCATTTATGTCTATTTTCTCCTTTCCTGATATGCATTTATATAGCATTATCATGTCACCTCTTTTCCTTCTCTCCTGTAGTGTTGGTAGATTCAGTTTATTTAGTCTTTCTTCGTAGCTTAGGTCCCTTATGCTTGGTATCCATCTTGTAGCGGCCCTTTGAACTTTTTCAGTCTTGTCTGTGTGCTTTTTGAGATGAGGACTCCAGACTACTGATGCATATTCCAGGGTTGGTCTAATGAATGATGTTATTATCCTTCTTAGCATGTCTTCATTTATGTATGTGAATGCTATTCTCATATTTGCAAGCAGTGTATACATGTTCTGTACCTTCTCGCTAGTGTGGTCAGCCAGAGATAGTCTGTTATTGATAATCACACCTAGGTCTTTCTCTCTTTCTGATGTATATAGGGTTTTTCTGATGTATATAGGGTTTTATTTCCTAACTTATAATCCCAATCAGGTCTTTTTCCACTTTTACCAAACTTGATTACATGACACTTGTCCACATTGAATTCCATTTGCCATGTACTACTCCATTCATGAAGTTTATTTAATTCTTCTTTTAGCTCTTTACAAGAGTCTGTGTTAGTAATTCTCCTTTGTATTTTTGCATCATCTGCAAACATATTCAGATAGCTCTCATTTCCAGTGTTACTGTTTATATCATTTATATACACTAAAAACATGATTGGTGCCAGCACTGAACCCTGTGGTACTCCACTAGTCACTTCTTTCCATGATGAGTAGTTTCCTCTTAGTACTGTCCTCATTTCTCTTTTTATGAGAAAGTCTTGCATCCAACAAAACAGTTTGCCTCGAATTCCTCCTTGATGGTACAGTTTCCATAAAAGTCTTTGGTGTGGTACTGTGTCAAAAGCTTTCTTGAAATCTAAATAGATACTGTCCACTCATCCTTCCCTTTCCTGTATTGTGTTTGTTACTCTGTCATAGTAGCTTAACAGATTAGTAACACATGATTTTCTTTTTCTGAAACCAAACTGTCTTTCTGTTATCATACTGTGTTCTTCTAGATGATTTACCCAAGCTTTTCTTATAAGTTTTTCTAATACCTTGCTTACAACACTGGTCAGTGATACTGGTTGGCAGTTGAGTGGATTTTGTCTATTTCCTTTCTTGAATAAGGGGACAATATTTGCTTTTTTCCAAATATCAGGTAGTTTACCTTGACTCAAGGATTTCTTGAAAATTAAAAATAATGGTTTACATAACTCCTTTGCACATTCTCGTAATACCCAACATGAAATTTCATCAGGACCACTTGCTTTTCCTCTGTCTAATCTACTTAACTCCTGTATTACTTTTTCTGCTATTTGTATATCTGGTAGTATGTGTGGACATGTGTGTTCCACATAGTCCCTCTCAAAATTTTTTTCTTCTGTAAAAACTAATTGGAAATTCTTATTTAGTGCTTCACAAATATCTTTCTCTTGTGTATAAGTGATTCCCTTGTCCGTAATGGATTGTATTATATCTTTTACTTTAGTTTTGCATCTGATATAGCTGTAAAACAGCTTTGGTTGATCACTACTTTTATTTATTATATCCTCCTCAAACTGTTTTTGGGCTTCCCTCCTTATTCTTGTATAGTCGTTTCTTGCCTGTTTGTAATTATTGTACGCCCTTTCACTATTGTGTCTTCTGTATCTATTCCACAACAAATCTCTTCTTTCTTTTGATTTTTTACATTCTGTATTGAACCATTTCTGTATTTTCTTATCTGCTTCTTTGTGCTGTTGGATGTACTTCTGGACTCCTGTTTCATAAAATTCACAAAATTTTTTATATACAGCATTTAAATCTTGTCTTCTAAGCTCATTTTCCCAATCAACTTCTAAGAAATACTTCTTTAGGTCTTGATAATTTCCCTTTTTATAGTTTAGGCTCTTTTTGGAACTATCATTGCTGTTTACTATGTCATATGCTATCCTGAAGTTATAATTTAGTACTGCATGATCGCTTTTGCCGAGTGGAGGGTGATATATTAAACTGTCACTATCATTTTCTTGCCTTGTAAATATTAGATCTAGCACTGAAGGTACATCAAGTCCTCTTTTTCTGGTGGTTTCCCTCATATGTTGCGTTAAGAAAAACCCTTGTACGAGATCCAGGAGCATTTGGTCCCAACAGCTTTCTTGGCTATTTATATCTAGAGTATTCTAATTTATATTTGTATTGAAGTCCCCAGTTAGTATAATTCTTTCCGATTTCTCTTCCATTTTATGTAGCAATGATCTTACACTCTGAATTGTACTCTCTGCTAGGTCCTCATATTCGTCTCTTTCCCATATGTTTGATCTGGGTGGCATGTACAAATTGGCTACAATTACTTTACCTTCAGATGTGTCGATCTCTACTGCTATCAGTTCTACTTGTGATGGTATATCGAGTTTTATTTCCTTGACTTTTAGATTTTTCTTAGTTAATATTATAATTCCCCCTCCTTTTTGTAAATATCTGTCTCTTCTCCATATATTGTATTCCTCTAAGTTTAGTATGTCATTTGATATCCTTGGTATTAATTTTGTTTCAGTTAGGCATATTACTTGTGGTTCATTTTCTCTGACATAATCATTCATCTCTAGTAATTTAGATACCATTCCATCCACATTTGAGTACATCAACTTTATCATCTTGTTTATATACTTGTCATGACATGGTTCTACTACCTTCCTCCTTTTTCTTCCATCCTGTTTGTGTACCACTTTCGTACCTGGAATCCTATTACTTTATAAAAAAATTTCTTCTTGTCCTCTTTTGATCATCCCTCATTTTTTGTTTTTGCTTCCTCCCTTTTCTCTTTCAGTAATTCCATTTCCTCTTGTGTTAGACATCTTTTTATCCATACATTTTTGAACTCCTCTTTTTCCTTACGATTCTTTGCATTTTTTAGTATCTCTTCCACAGTGTTTACACTCTGGAAAGTCACCTTTAGAGGTCTTGTCTTGCTTTTCTCGTATTTCCCTAACCTTTTGTGTTCCTCTATGTCTTTACTACAGATTTCCTCTGATACTTCTTTCAGTAAGCTCATTACATTTGCCATCTCCTTTTTGTCTCTTGTGATCTTGTTTTTAACTTCATCCTCTTCTATACCAGTGATTACTATTGATTTGTTTATCTCTACTGAATCTCTGACTAACTTTGGATTGTTTTGGATTATTCTTTTCACCTCCTTTTTAATGCTTTTTTCCTCCACCCTTGTTTCTAAGTCTTTCTTTACTTTCACCATTTCTGCATACGTGGTTTCTACATCATTTTTGTAGCTTTGCACAGTTTCATTTACTTGTGTTATCTTCTCCTCAATATCACTGCTCTGGTCAATAAGACTGCTAACTTGCCTAATTGTCTCTGTGTCATTTTTGAACTCTTCCATAACACTCTCGTGATTGACTACTGTACTTGCCATTTCACTAAATTTCTTCCTAAGTGTACTCAATTCCACGGTTAGTTCACTGATGGTTGTGTCTTTCTTATTGGCCTCCCTTCCTAGTTTTTCTATTTCTTCCTTTTGCAAGTGCATCTGCTTCTTTATTTCATCAATTTCATTTTTGAAAGCCATTTCTAGTTTGTTTACACGTTCAACCAGTCTATTGTGGGTCTCTACTTCAACCAGTTCTTGGTAGAAATCATCATTTTGCTTTTTACCTTTATCCCTTTTCTTTTCCAAATTTGTTTTACTGAAGTATGTATCCATTTTGCAATACTTAAAGTGCAAAGCATATACTTACAATCTCCGTCTTGTTGTAAACAAACCTCAGAGATGACTCAGCATATTCTTTCGTCTTGGTTCTATTTCCTGTTTTTACAAGTCTTGTTGAAACTTATTATTTTTTTCCTTTTTGTGTGGATGAAAGGATGCAAAAGTGTATAGAGGTTGGGGGCGTGGACTTTCTGACCACTATTTGGTGTTGGCCAGAATTAGAATGCAATTAAGATGGAGGAATAGAAGAAAGGAAGGACAGGAGGAAGGAGTAGTTGCAAGGAGAGTGGAAAGGTTACAAGAGGATGAGAAAAAGGCAGAGTATAAGAGAGAAGTGGAGGAACGATTGGGCAAACATGAATTGGAGCAGATGGGAGACGTGGAAGGTGTGTGTAAGATATTTACAGAAGAAATATGTGCAGCATGTGATGTGGTGTGTGGAAGGAAGAGAAGACGGAGGGGGGTGCAAGGAACAGCGTGGTGGACTGAAGAGGTGAAACAGGCTGTGGCACAAAAGAGGAAAGCATACAATGAATGGATGAGAAATAGGGGCGTGGAAGAAGTTGAGAGGCGGAAGAGAGAGTTATATGTAGAAAGAAAGAGAGAGGTGAAAAGATTAGTAAGAGAGAGTAGGAAGAGAGTGGATGAGGAATTTGGAAGGAATTTGAGTGTAAAGTGGAGGGACTGTAAGAAAATGTTCTGGAGAGAAGTGAAAAGAGTAAGACAGGGTGGAAGTGAAGTTAGCAAGGGAGTGAAAGATAAAAATGGTAGATTACTAGTGGAGAAGGGAGAAAAAGTGAACAGATGGAGAGAACACTTTAAGGAATTGTTGAACGTAGAGGATGGAAGTAATGCGAGTATAAGTGGCTGGGGAATGGCTGGGAGAAGGAGGGAGGTGAGAAGACAGGAAGAAATCAGTAGGATAGAAGTTGTGGAAGCATTGAAGAAAGTTAAATTGGGGAAAGCCCCAGGAATTGATGGAGTGTGTGGTGAAATGCTGAAGCATGAGGGAGAGATAGTTGTAGAATGGATGTGGAAGATGTGCAGATTGGCCTGGGAGGAAGGTAGAGTCCCGGAGGATTGGAAGTCAGGTATAATTATTCCCTTGTACAAAGGAAAAGGGGAAAAAGAAGTGTGTAGTAATCATAGGGGCATTTGTCTTCTTAGTATAATAGGAAAAGTGTATGGTAGGATACTTATAGACAGAGTTAGAGAAAGAACAGAGAAATTAGTTGGAGAAGAACAGGGAGGCTTTAGGAAGGGAAGAGGTTGTGTAGATCAGATATTCATTCTTAGATCTTTAGTGGAAAAGTTTCTAGAGAAGGGAAAGAAGTTGTATGCAGCTTTCATGGATTTGGAGAAAGCATATGACAGGGTGGATAGACAAGGATTGTGGAAAGTGTTAAGAATATATGGAGTAGATGGGAAGATGTTGAATGCTGTGAAGAGTATGTACGATGGTGCGAAGGCTGCAGTGCGTGTGGATGGTGAACTAAGTGAATTTTTCTCTTTGAAAGTTGGGTTGAAACAGGGATGTGTCATGTCTCCATGGTTGTTCAATCTGTACATGGATGGGGTAATAAAAGAGGTACAAGGTAGGGTAGTGGATGTTGGAGTGGCCCTGGTGAGAGAGGATAGTGTTTGGAAACTCCCTGTACTGTTGTTTGCAGATGATACTGTGTTGTTGAGTGAAGACGAAGGGGAGCTGCAAGGCTTGGTGGATGAGTTTGAGAGAGTGTGTAAGAAACGGAATCTAAAGGTGAATGTAGGGAAGAGTAAAGTGATGGTCTTTGAGAGAGGTCAAGTTAATGAAGGTACAGCGAGGTTGGATGGTGAGGAATTGGAAAATGTGAGTACGTTTAAGTACTTGGGTAGTGTGATGAGTAAGGATGGAGGTTTGGAGAGTGAAGTGCTTGAAAGGGTACAGCAGGGAAGAAAGGTTGCTGGTTCTTTGAAAGCAGTGATAAGAAACAGGGAAGTGAGCATGGAAGTGAAAAAGTTACTACATGACAGTATTGTGATACCAACTCTAACGTACGGAAGTGAAGCTTGGAAATTGTTGGAAGGACACAAGTCAAGAGTGAGGGCAATGGAAATGAGTTATTTAAGAGGAGCCTGTGGAGTCACATGGAGAGACAGGCTGACGAATGAGGATATAAAGGAGCGTTGTGGTGTGGATGTGGATGTGATAGGAAGCGTTATGAGGAACACACTGAGGTGGTTTGGCCATGTGGAGAGGATGGAGGGTGAAAGACTGACAAAGAGAGTGTATGTGAGTGAGGCGGAGGGGGGAAGAGGGAGGGGGAGGCCGAGGATGAGATGGAGGGATGGGGTGGAGAGGTATATGAGAGAGGGGGGTGTGAGTTGGGAGCAGGGCAGTGAAATGGCGGGGGACAGGGCAACTTGGAGGCGATTTGTTTGTGGCCACCCCAAACGGGATTGAGGCGTCTGGCAATAGATAGATAGATAGATTTAATGAATTTTTGTTCAGTAAAAGAATGGATGCACGGGAAACACCGACCAGCGTGGTGTCCTTACCCATGCGTGCATAAGCACACACACACACACACACACACACACACACACACACACACACACACACACACACACACACACACACTCACACACACACACACACACACATACACACACACACAGAGGGATTCAATCTAGGTGGACGTGTGACACCGGTGCTCCGTACCAAATCATCACGGCCAGTGGCATTACCTAAATAGTATCTTTGTATGAGTCAAGCTCAGTACCAGGTTAGACTAAATGATTGTTCATTATGAAAAGGAAAAAAATAATAAGTTTCAACAAGACTTGTAAAAACAGGAAACAGAACCAAGACGAAAGAATACGCTGAGTCATCTCTGAGGTTTGTTTAGACTACAACAAGACGGAGATTGTAAGTATATGCTTTGCACTTTAAGTATTGCAAAATGGATACATACATCAGTAAAACAAATTTGGAAAAGAAAAAGGATAAAGATAAAAAGCAAAATGATGCTTTCTACCAAGAACTGGTTGAAGTAGAGACCCACAATAGACTGGTTGAACGTGTAAACAATCTAGAAATGGCTTTCAAAAATGAAATTGATGAAATAAAGAAGCAGATGCACTTGCAAAAGGAAGAAATAGAAAAACTAGGAAGGGAGGCCAATAAGAAAGACACAACCATCAGTGAACTAACTGTGGAATTGAGTACACTTAGGAAGAAAATGAGTGAAATGGCAAGTAAAGTAATCAATCACGAGAGTGTTATGGAAGAGTTCAAAAATGACACAGAGACAATTAGGCAAGTTAGCAGTCTTATTGACCAGAGCAGTGATATTGAGGAGAAGATAACACAAGTAAATGAAGCTGTGCAAAGCTAGAAAAATGATGTAGAAACCACGTATGCAGAAATGGTGAAAGTAAAGAAAGACTTAGAAACAAGGGTGGAGGAAAAAAGCATTAAAAAGGAGGTGAAAAGAATAATCCAAAACAATCCAAAGTTAGTCAGAGATTCAGTAAAGATAAATAAATCAATAGTAATCACTGGTATAGAAGAGGATGAAGTTAAAAACAACATCACAAGAGACAAAAAGGAGATGGCAAATGTAATGAGCTTACTGAAAGAAGTATCAGAGGAAATCTGTAGTAAAGACATAGAGGAACACAAAAGGTTAGGGATATACGAGAAAAGCAAGACAAGACCTCTAAAGGTGACTTTCCAGAGTGTAAACACTGTGGAAGAGATACCAAAAAATGCAAAGAATCTTAAGGAAAAAGAGTTCAAAAATGTATGGATAAAAAGATGCCTAACACAAGAGGAACTGGAATTACTGAAAGAGAAAAGGGAGGAAGCAAAAACAAAAAATGAGGGAAGATCAGAAGAGGACAAGAAGAAATTTTTTTACAAAGTAATAGGATTGCAGGTACGAAAGTGGTACACAAACAGGATGGAAGAAAAAGGAGGAAGGTAGTAGAACCATGTCATGACAAGTATATAAACAAGATGATAAAGTTGATGTACTCAAATGTGGATGGAATGGTATCTAAATTACTAGAGATGAATGATTATGTCAGAGAAAATGAACCACAAATAATATGCCTAACTGAAACAAAATTAATACCAAGGATATCAAATGACATACTAAACTTAGAGGAATACAATATATGGAGAAAAGACAGATATTTAAAAAAAGGAGGAGGAATTATAATATTAACTAAGAATAATCTAAAAGTCAAGGAAATAAAACTAGATATACCATCACAAGTAGAACTGATTGCAGTAGAGATCGACACATCTGAAGGTAAAGTAATTGTAGCCAATTTGTACATGCCACCCAGATCAAACACATGGGAAAGAGACGAATATGAGGACCTGGCAGAGAGTACAATTCAGAGTGTAAGATCATTGCTACATAAAATGGAAGAGAAATCGGAAAGAATTATACTAACTGGGGACTTCAATATGTCACGGAGTTTTTTAATATCACGGTGTTTTTAAAATAAATGGTTAAATATTATTTGATTGATATTAATATTCAATAATATTGAAGAGCAGAGACAATGACTGTCTTGCTACACCAAGCAACGATTACTTTACGCTGACTTGCTACGATTCTCTAAGAACGAGAATTTATAAACTTCTCAACAGTACACAGCAGAGACTAATTACTCACAATTGCTGAATTACTGTACTGTTAGTCTCTGGAGAAAGTTACTTCACCCCTGACAATAAATAACTAATACTAATAATAATATCAGGCTCTTGCTGATGCTTTAACTCCTATCTGGCACAACGGATTTTAAGTTAATACCACAAGACTGGTCTAAGTACCAGTTATGAAAGCAAACATTTATGCAAGCTAGGAGCTATATGGAAAATAAGCTTAATTATGGAGAAATGAAACAAGATTTTACTTTACATTAAGCTCAAGGAAAAGAACTGTTAAATTTATTAATTACAAAAAATAAATTTAACGTTACAATTCAAATCGAATCAATGAGACGCACTCACCCACTCACGCAATAGCTAAATACTTACGCCTAGGAAAAAAGACACCTTAATTAAACTCTTATAACTAGGATTATACAAAAAGAAATACCGGTCGATGAATGCTATGTATCACCCGGGGGGTGGGAGGACTGGATTAACTGTGAAGTGGAGTTTGGGTACTAGCTGACCTCTCACACTGCTGGCACAGGACCTCTCTCCGTCACAGCAAACACTAGACTGACTAAGTCGTGGGAAAGACAAAGGGAGCAGTAGGCCGCATTTTTAATGGTCAAGGCAAGCAGAGGCGAACAATAAAGAAACAATAGTATCGCTCAGTACAGCACTTAGTGACGTGCATTAAATCGGTCACCCTTGAAAACAGTGACGAATGTTTTGAAAAGTATACCCCGAAATGGAGAGAAACGGTTAACTGAGCGATACACAGTGAGTTTTCCACTAATAGTTCGTGGCTTCTCACAAAAGGGAAATGTCGCGAATTGATTCGTGACATTACGCCCCATGAAAATTAAATCTTTCTTCCTTCAGAAGAAAGATTTCAATATACATACATATAAATCCTAACTCAGTCACACGAGATTCACACTGTGGTGTGTGTGTGCTATCCTGCTACAGGAGAAAGTCGCAGTCGCCAGTGAGCGAAAAAAAAACTCGTATTTACGTTAATAGAAACAAGCTTGAGGGAAAAACTCCGTGACGACGGTGAAAATCCTGTACTCAGGTCAAACTGAGCGAAAGTTCGCTACATTTACATTAACAACTAATTGTTACGTAGTGTAGTGTATGTAATACACGGTGTAGGTGTGACAGTTGTAGTGTAACTGTACCTACGTGTAAAATGACACAGTAATACAAATTTATAGTAAAATAATGATGACGAGGCAGAAGAGAAGGGGCGGCAGCATGCAACAGGAACGACCAGCTGATCTGCACGGCAATGCTGCACCCACCAGCTACACCTGCGAAAGGAATTAAGGTGGAGCATCAAAACTGTTATTTCTCTCTCTCTCTGCCTAGCAATCAGTACTTGTCATTATTAACCAGGAAACGTAATTCTTGAATTCACAAATTGCTTAGAACCCTTATAGCTTACTGGTTAATGCTTATTAACTAGGAAATGTGCCAGTTCTTGAATTACTCAAATCTTTTAGAACGGGCAGTTTACGAGTTAACCTAACATTATTAACCAGGAAACGTAATTCTTGAATTCACAAATTGCTTAGAACCCTAATAGCTTTCTGGTTAACCTAACTCTACACTTACGACTAATACAGGAAGCTGAAAATCGCTACGCAATCTCGGGCAGGTCACGTTTTAACACCCACCGTGGGTGTGAACACTCATGTGGTAATGTGCATTCTCCGGGAATCCTCAGAGAGGCCCACAGCTCGAGACGTTCCACAAGGTAATTCGTACACAGCCTCGGACTGTCTCTGCAGGGTTCTCAAACTTCCCCCTTAACTTATGGTATACATGTATGTACAGGCCCTGAATATACTGTGTCCTGTGGGGCCAACAAGTGAGACGTCAGGTCTACACTTTTGACTGGGAACCAGGCTGGTCCTTGGATTACTCAAATCTCTGAGGATGCCTATCACGGAACCCAACATACAACAGTTGCTAGTTAGTAAGCAGCTAGTAGGTGAGACATCAGGTCTACACCCACATTACCACTATCCCGTCTCTCAACTGACTCAGAGATTACAGGTGTGGTTAGAAACGGCACAGGAAGGGCATGTCCCTGATTAGTGGTGTTACTTTGACACACACTGCAGGAACGGACAAAACTATCTAGGTCTCGTCCCATCCCTGGCCAGAAAAAGTCAGCTCGGATACGGCCCTGGGTCTTCCTTTTGCCCATGTGACCTCCTGAGGCTGAACAATGACCCCATTGTAACACTGCTAGGCGGTACTTGGCGGGAACGACAAACTGCAGTCGAACCTCGCCCTCGGGTGTTCGTGACTCACGGTAGAGCCGTCCTTGTTTGCGAAGGAACTTGGCTCGACCTCCCCGTGAATACTTAACCACTCGACCCTTTTATTTGTTCCGCACGGCAGCAAGTGTCGGGTCAGAATGTTGTTCTTGTACAACAAGTTGACTACACATCAGATCTTGCGGCGATTCAATGATCACTGGGGTGACACAGTCTGGAGCCTCAGCCATGGCTCGTGTTACCGCAGCAGCCGAAGTCTGAGTAGCATCATCATCGGAGCAACTATCCTTGACTCCATTAATATTTCCAATGATGAGATCAAATAAAGGTTCTGGCATGACAACTGCAAGTGTCGTACCAGTATAAAATGGAGACGCCACCTGGATACATGCCTCAGGGAACAATCTCACTGATCCATCAATAAGGTTTGCATGGATCTGTCGACCTGTATACTGCTCAGGCCGAACTAAACTCTGCTTAACAGAGCAACCTGAGGAACCATTGTCTCTCAGGACCTTCACAGGAATGTCTCCCACAAACCCTGGCTGAACAAGGAAGGTACTGTCACCTGTGGGAGAGCCTGTGGAGGAAGCAGCAAGCCACTCATGAGGCTGCTGAATTGATGCGGCAAACATTGTGCCTTGACAATTATATTGGGAAGATGGAACATTGGCCATCTGTGGAGGGGGGTTCACTGTCACTGTGGGACTAGTGAACTGTGGGGAAGTACCCACACTGGTAGGGACGTGACCACCGTGCTGCTGCTGAGGAATGAAGGCTGCATTTGCTTCCTGCCTCTTTTGAGCTGGTGGTGAAAAAGTTTGTCCCGACAGTCGGTTGCGTGGCTGATACTGCTGCTGGTTAGGGTACTTGTTGTACCTCTTCCACTCAGGTTTCTGAGTGTTTTGCCCCTGGTCCTTCCACTGCGGTTTTGGACCTTGACCATTATTCTGAGAATGGCCTTGTTGCTGGGATTCAGTCTGAGACTGCTTCCCAGACTTATCAGGTTTTCTGTTCCAGGTGTTTTGCTTACGAGTTTGATACCCGTATGCAGTAAAGAATGCGTCAGCCTTTTCTGCCATTTGGCTGGCATCTTTCACCTGGCAGATCTTAAGCTGTGCTATGAGCTCAGCAGGCCACGACCTCTCTAGCTGTGTACGTAGCATAAGGTCAATTATCCCCTCACGCGTGGAAGGAGTTTCATCTTTCTCCATCCACTCACCTAGGTAAGCAGTGAGACGGTCGAGGAACTGAACAGCTGTCTCCTTGTCTTGGAGACGAGCTCGCATGAACAGAGCTTTGGCGTCATCTACTGTGAGACCATACGCCTTAATGAGTGCAGCTTTCATCACTTCATACATGAGATTGTCTCCACGAATTCTGTGGAGAATATCGAGGGCAGGGCCCTCAAACAGGCTAAGAAACTGAAGCCGCTTAGCTGCATCATCGAGCTGGTAAAGCTGAGCCATGTCTTCAAATCGAGCTATGTATGGCTCGATTCGCTCGCCATCTTTGTATGGGGGAAGCTTGATGTGTGGGGTCGCCATGACATGTGCAGGGGGAACGCTCGTGGAGCTTGGACCAACTGCACCAGACGTGTCTGAAGCCAAGGAATCTCGCTTGAGCTTCATCATTTCACGTTCATGTTTTTCGCGTGCTTCTCGCTCGGCACGTTCGTGTTCTCGTTCTCTCTCTCGTTCCTCACGCTGTTCTCGCTCGTATTCCCGTTGCTCCCACTCGTATTCGCGCTCTTTCTCACGCTGCTCTTGTTCATATGCACGCTGTTCTCGCTCATATTCGTGCTGAATCTTACGCTCTTCACGGGCATCATTCTCGCGCTGCTGCTCCTGATTATGCCGTGAGAGTATATACTCCTTAATTTTGGTTGGGTCCGTAAGACCCATATCTTTGGCTTCCTGTAAAAATATGGTGGTAGCCATGGCGCTAATTTACTAATATTCCCATCTCCAAAAGTATTGAAATTCTTGGTGTCTCACTTAACAGTGCCCTCAGCTGGACCTCTCATGTCAGATCACTTGCTAAAACCGCCTCAAAGAAACTTGGATTATTGTACAGAGTCCGTAACTTCTTCGCCGATGAGCAGTTAGCTATAATTTATAAGAGTCATGTGTGCTCTCAGCTTGAATATTGCTCACCCTTGTGGAATGGTTGTGGAGAGGTTGCATTAAGACAACTAGACAAAATTCAGAATAAAGCTGTTAGAATCATTAACAACCCTGCCATTACATATAAACTACCTCCCCTGCAAGTAAGAAGGAATGTTGCCTCCCTTGCATTATTTTACAGATATTTTTTTGGCAAATGCTCTGACGAAGTTGCGTCCATGGTGCCACCTCTCCATGCCTTCCCTCGTGCTACACGGGCATCTGGTAGCGCTCATGACTGGAATGTCACTCAACCACATTGCAGAACTTCTGCCTATCAGAATTCTTTCATTCCCCGAACTGCATCTCTCTGGAACTCGCTTCCCCAGAGTTGTTTTCCTCCAAATTTCAACCTACAACTGTTCAAGTCTAACTGTTACAGATATTTTATGAACAGAGGACACCAGTAATCTGGTGTATGGATTATTTTTTTTCTCCATTTGTTTTTCCTTCCTCCGTTCTGTTATTTAAAAAAAAAAAAAAAAAAAAAAAAAAAAAGCAAACCGAAACTGAGTACTGACTGCTTAGCGACGAATACTAATGACACAAGTAAAGAGTACAGACACAAGCTAGTGGTGACCAGTCTTATCTAGTTAACTGGCAAAGAATAAATCAAAAATGTAAATGACTGGGAAGACTCAATAATAAACACAATGGGTACGGCGACTTCCCAGGAGCGAATAAAATCGTCTGGCGTTACCAAGAATAAACTAGAGTTAAGTACTCTATGGATTGATAAAGCAAAATTCACTTGCTAAATTAACGGTAAACACCAGTAAACTTGTGTCTATAAACTTTAATTATAAATACCTAAATATGAACGAGTGAGCACTATCTCGTGAATAGCTTTATAGCTAGGAGTTAATATCCTGGAATGAGGTCGCCAATTGTCACGGAGTTTTTTAATATCACAGTGTTTTTAAAATAAATGGTTAAATATTATTCGATTGATATTAATATTCAATAATATTGAAGAGCAGAGACAATGATTGTCTTGCTACATCAAGCAACGATTACTTTACGCTGACTTGCTACGATTCTCTAAGAACGAGAATTTATAAACTTCTCAACAGTACACAGCAGAGACTAATTACTCACAATTGCTGAATTACTGTACTGTTAGCCTCTGGAGAAAGTTACTTCACCCCTGACAATAAATAACTAATACTAATAATAATATCAGGCTCTTGCTGATGCTTTAACTCCTATCTGGCACAACGGATTTTAAGTTAATACCACAAGACTGGTCTAAGTACCAGTTATGAAAGCAAATGTTTATGCAAGCTAGGAGCTATATGGAAAATAAGCTTAATTATGGAGAAATGAAACAAGATTTTACTTTACATTAAGCTCAAGGAAAAGAACTGTTAAATTTATTAATTACAAAACATAAATTTAACGTTACAATTCAAATCGAATCAATGAGACGCACTCACCCACTCACGCAATAGCTAAATACTTACGCCTAGGAAAAAAAGACACCTTAATTAAACTCTTATAACTAGGATTATACAAAAAGAAATACCGGTCGATGAATGCTATGTATCACCCGGGGGGTGGGAGGACTGGATTAACTGTGAAGTGGAGTTTGGGTACTAGCTGACCTCTCACACTGCTGGCACAGGACCTCTCTCCGTCACAGCAAACACTAGACTGACTAAGTCGTGGGAAAGACAAAGGGAGCAGTAGGCCGCATTTTTAACGGTCAAGGCAAGCAGAGGCGAACAATAAAGAAACAATAGTATCGCTCAGTACAGCACTTAGTGACGTGCATTAAATCGGTCACCCTTGAAAACAGTGACGAATGTTTTGAAAAGTATACCCCGAAATGGAGAGAAACGGTTAACTGAGCGATACACAGTGAGTTTTCCAGTAATAGTTCGTGGCTTCTCACAAAAGGGAAATGTCGCGAATTGATTCGTGACACAATACAAATATAAATTGGAATACTCTAGATATAAATAGCCAAGAAAGCTGTTGGGACCAAAAGCTCCTGGATCTCGTACAAGAGTTTTTCTTAACGCAACATGTGAGGGAAACCACCAGAAAAAGAGGACTTGATGTACCTTCAGTGCTAGATCTAATATTTACAAGGCAAGAAAATGATAGTGACAGTTTAATATATCACCCTCCACTCGGCAAAAGCGATCATGCAGTACTAAATTATAACTTCAGGATAGCATATGACATAGTAAACAGCAATGATAGTTACAAAAAGAGCCTAAACTATAAAAAGGGAAATTATCAAGACCTAAAGAAGTATTTCTTAGAAGTTGATTGGGAAAATGAGCTTAGAGGACAAGATTTAAATGCCGTATATAAAAAATTTTGTGAATTTTATGAAATAGGAGTCCAGAAGTACATCCCACAGCACAAAGAACAGATAAGAAAATACAGAAATGGTTCAATACAGAATGTAAAAAATCAAAAGAAAGAAGAGATTTGTTGTGGAATAGATACAGAAGACACAATAGTGAAAGGGCGTACAATAATTACAAACAGGCAAGAAACGACTCTACAAGAATAAGGAGGGAAGCCCAAAAACAGTTTGAGGAGGATATAATAAATAAAAGTAGTGATCAACCAAAGCTGTTTTACAGCTATATCAGAAGCAAAACTAAAGTAAAAGATATAATACAATCCATTACAGACGAGGGAATCACTTATACACAAGAGAAAGATATTTGTGAAGCGCTAAATAAGAATTTCCAATGAGTTTTTACAGAAGAAAAAAATTTTGAGAGGGACTATGTGGAACACGCATGTCCACACATACTACCAGATATACAAATAGCAGAAAAAGTAATACAGGAGGAGTTAAGTAGATTAGACAGAGGAAAAGCAAGTGGTCCTGATGAAATTTCATGTTGGGTATTACGAGAATGTGCAAAGGAGTTATGTAAACCATTATTTTTAATTTTCAAGAAATCCTTGAGTCAAGGTAAACTACCTGATATTTGGAAAAAAGCAAATATTGTCCCCTTATTCAAGAAAGGAAATAGACAAAATCCACTCAACTACCGACCAGTATCACTGACCAGTGTTGTAAGCAAGGTATTAGAAAAACTTATAAGAAAAGCTTGGGTAAATCATCTAGAAGAACACAGTATGATAACAGAAAGACAGTTTGGTTTCAGAAAAGGAAAATCATGTGTTACTAATCTGTTGAGCTACTATGATAGAGTAACAAACACAATACAGGAAAGGGAAGGATGGGTGGACAGTATCTATTTAGATTTCAAGAAAGCTTTTGACACAGTACCACACCAAAGACTTTTATGGAAACTGTACCATCAAGGAGGAATTCGAGGCAAACTGTTTTGTTGGATGCAAGACTTTCTCATAAAAAGAGAAATGAGGACAGTACTAAGAGGAAACTACTCATTATGGAAAGAAGTGACTAGTGGAGTACCACAGGGTTCAGTGCTGGCACCAATCATGTTTTTAGTGTATATAAATGATATAAACAGTAACACTGGAAATGAGAGCTATCTGAATATGTTTGCAGATGATGCAAAAATACAAAGGAGAATTACTAACACAGACTCTTTTAAAGAGCTAAAAGAAGAATTAAATAAACTTCATGAATGGAGTAGTACATGGCAAATGGAATTCAATGTGGACAAGTGTCATGTAATCAAGTTTGGTAAAAGTGGAAAAAGACCTGATTGGGATTATAAGTTAGGAAATAAAACCCTATACACATCAGAAAGAGAGAAAGACCTAGGTGTGATTATCAATAACAGACTATCTCCGGCTGACCACATCAGCGAGAAGGTATGGAACATGTATACACTGCTTGCAAATATGAGAATAGCATTCACATACATAAATGAAGACATGCTAAGAAGGATAATAACATTATTCATTAGACCAACCCTGGAATATGCATCAGTAGTCTGGAGTCATCATCTCAAAAAGCACATAGACAAGATTGAAAAATTTCAAAGGGCCACTACAAGATGGATACCAAGCTTAAGGGACCTAAGCTACAAAGAAAGACTAAATCTACCAACACTACAGGAGAGAAGGAAAAGAGGTGACATGATAATGCTATATAAATGCATATCAGGAAAGGAGAAAATAGACATAAATGATTACTTAACATATGGAGAAGCATCGGCAAGAGGACACTGCAAAAAACTGCATAAGAAGAGAGGTGATAAAGACGTAAGGAAATTCAGTTTCCCAAACAGAGCAATTGATCAATGGAATGCACTACCGAATGAAATAGTGTGTGCCAAAACAATTCACAAATTTAAGGACATGTACGATAAATATGGTTTAAGACACGGGACAGTACGAGCTTGACTCATTCCTGTAAAGATACAATTAGGTAAGAACACACACACACACACAGACAAAGATGCGGCAATGCAAGCTGAAATAATGAACAAATGTTTCCAATTGGTTTTCACTAATGAAAAAGAGTTTGTGGAAGGGGAGGGAATGACTAGAAATGTAGTGATAAAAGATTTGAAAGTGGAAGTACAGGAAGTGTATACATTACTGGAAACTCAAGATGTAAGGAAAGCCCCAGGACCAGATGGAATCTCTAATTGGGTACTGAAGGAATGCAGAGAACAACTGGCGGATAAGATTCACAGTTTAATTGTGTGTTCTCTGGAAGAGGGGAAAGTGCCTCAAGAGTGGAAGAGGGCAAATGTGATACCAGTTTATAAGAGAGGAAACAGGGAAGAACCCCTGAATTATAGACCAGTGTCCCTAACCAGCATGGTGGCAAAATTGTGTGACAGAATCCTGAAAGATAGATGAATAAAATATCTGGAAGAGATGAATATTTTGGCTGAAAGTCAGTTTGGATTCAGAGGTGGAAGGTCATGTGTTTCCAACTTGTTGAGCTTTTACCCAAGAGCGATTGACGTGCTACAGGAGGAGACAGCTGGGTGGATTGTGTGTATTTAGTTTTGGAGAAAGCTTTTGACAAGGTACCTTACAACCGACTAATGTGGAAACTAGAGCATATAGGAGGACTGAATGGGAACCTCCTGGAATAGGTGAGAGACTTTTTGAGAGACAGACAAATGAAGACAGTAATAAAGGATAGGATGTCTGGATGGGTGGGAGTAACAAGTGGAGTCCCACAAGGCTCGATGTTGGCGCCAGTAATGTTCCTGATTTACTTAAATGATATGATAGATGGAGTGAACGGTTAAGCAAGTCTGTTTGCTGATGATGCAAAGATCTTGAGGAAGGTAGAGGTTGAGGAGGATTGTAAAATGTTGCAGGAGGATCTGGATAGGATACATGATTGGAGCCGGATGTGGGAAATGAAATTCAACACAAAGAAATGTAAAATATTGCAAATGGGTAAAAGTACCAAGAAGCCATCACTGAATTATTTGATGGGTAAGGAACCAATCACAAAAGTGAGAGAAGAGAAAGATTCGGGAGTGCTGGTCCAGGATAGCTTGTCACCTGAAAAACTTATTAACAAGATAGAGAGATGTATAAACTCTTGACTAACGTAAGAGTAGCATTTCATTATATGGATGAGGAGATGATGAAAAATTGATAGTGGCCATGATCCGCCCCAGGTTAGAATATGCAGCAGGTGAGACAGGCTGTGGCACAAAAGAAGAAAGCAAACAATGAATGGATGAGAAATAGGGGCGTGGAAGAAGTTGAGAGGCAGAAGAGAGAGTTATATGTAGAAAGAAAGAGAAAGGTGAAAAGATTAGTAAGAGAGAGTAAGAAGAGAGCGGATGAGGAATATGGAAGGAACTTGAGTGTAAAGTGGAGGAACTGTAAGAAAATGTTCTGGAAAGAGGTGAAAAGAGTAAGACAGGGTGGAAGTGAAGTTGGCAGGGGAGTGAAAGATAAAAATGGTAGATTATTAGTGGAGAAGGGAGAAAAAGTTTGCGGATGGAGAGAACACTTTAAGGAATTGTTGAACATAGAGGATGGAAGTAATGCGAGTATAGGTGGCTGGGGAATGGCTGGGAGAAGGAGGGAGGTGAGAAGACAGGAAGAAATCAGTAGGATAGAAGTTGTGGAAGCAATGAAGAAAGTTTAATTGGGGAAAGCCCCAGGAACTGATGGAGTGTGTGGTGAAATGCTGAAGTATGGGGGAGAGATTGTTGTAGAATGGATGTGGAAAATGTGCAGATTGGCCTGGGAGGAAGGTAGAGTCCTGGAGGATTGGAAGTCAGGTATAATTATTCCCTTGTACAAAGGAAAAGGGGAAAAAGAAGTGTGTGGTAATCACAGGGGCATCTGTCTTCTTAGTATAATAGGAAAAGTGTATGGTAGGATACTTATTGACAGAGTTAGAGAAAGAACAGAGGGATTAGTTGTAGAAGAACAGGGAGGCTTTAGGAAGGGAAGAGGTTGTGTAGATCAGATATTCATTCTTAGATCTTAAGTAGAAAAGTTTCTAGAGGAGGGAAAGAAGTTGTATGCGGCTTTCATGGATTTGGAGAAAGCATATGACAGGGTGGATAGACAATGATTGTGGAAAGTATTAAGATTATATGGATACTCGAGTTTGGGGAGGCAACGGACATGATTGTGTGCAACACATATTTTAGGAAAAGAGACAGTAGGTTAATTACGTATGAGTCTGGGGGAAATAGCAGTCAGATAGATTATTTTCTGGTTAGGAGGGCCGATAGGAGGTTAGTGAGGGATGTTAAAGTTATAGGAAGTGAGGAGTGTGTGCAGCAGCACAAACTATTGATTTGTGATATGGTGCTTAAAGAACAAGTGATGAAAAAGAGGACTTATGTACCTAAGAGGAAAATATGGAAGCTGAAAAACCAAGTAGTAAGGGATGCCTTCTATAGCGAGTTGAGGAGAGTGGTGGCTGAACAGGGAGCTGTAGATAGAGGTGTTAATGAACAGTACAGAGCCCTCAAGAACAATTTCTTGAGAGTTACTGATGTAACATGCGGCTTGACAAGAGGACCACCAAGACATAAAGTGTAGAAGCTGCAATTAAGGAGAAAAGAAGGCTTTTCCGGGAATGGAAGAAGGGTGGTAGCAAAGATGAATATTTGGCTGCCAAGCGTAGGGCTAGGAGAGAGGTATACAGGGCAAAGTCTGAGTCACAGAGACAATTACTTGATAACCTAAATCATGGGGAAAGGAAAAATATATTTAGGGTGGCAGGTCAGGTGAAGAGGGATAATCGGGATATCATAGGTGAGCGGTGTGTGAAGAATGATGAAGGAAGGGTAGTGGTGAACAGTGAGGATATTAAAGATGCATGGAGAGAGCATTATAACTGGTTGTTGAATGAGGAGTTTGACTGGGACAGGGAAGGTTTGGAGCCAGCAGATCCAGTGTCTGGCCCTTGGCCTTTGATTGATACTGCTACTGTGAGTGAGGCAATAGGCAGGATGAGGGTGGGGAAGGCAGCAGGTGTGTCTGGGTTGACTGCCGAAATGTTGAAGGCCTCAGGCGATATAGGGGTGAGTTTAGTCACTGACCTGATAAATAGGATTATTTATGAGTGTGTTGTCCCAGATGATTGGCTGAAGAATGTAATTGTAAATGTGTATAAAGGGAAGGGTGATGCCCTGGAAAGAGGAAATTATAGAGGTATAAAGCTTTTAGATCAGATAATGAAGGTAATGGAGAGAGTTTTAGAAGGTATGATTAGAGAAAGATTGAATATTGATGAGATGCAGTTTGGGTTTATGCCAGGTAGGGGGACCACTGATGCCATATTCATTGTTCGACAGCTTCAGGAAAAATATATTGGTAGGAGAAGGGATCTTTATTTTGTTTTTGTTGATTTGGAAAAGGCCTTTGACAGAGTCCCTAGAGAGGTGGTGAAGTGGGCAATGAGAAAGCTTGGCTTGGAGGAGTGGCTGGTTAGGGTGGTTGGCCATGTATGTGGGTGCTCTCACCCAGGTGAGAGTGAATGGAGATTTAAGTGATGAGTTTTCCGTGAATGTTGGTGTGCATCAGGGGTCAGTCTTGAGTCCCATGTTGTTTATCATGGTACTTGAAGCCCTTTCACGTGACTTTAGAGACGGACTCCCGTGGGAGTTGTTGTATGCTGATGATTTGGTGTTGATTGCAGAGAATGAAAGGGAGGCGGAGGAAAGGTTTAGGAAGTGGAGAGATGGTATGGGGCAAAAGGGTTTAAGGGTAAATGCAGATAAAACAAAAGTTATGATATCTAGGGTTGGTGGCGGTACT
The DNA here is from genome assembly GCF_032717465.1 of Coenobita brevimanus. Lineage (NCBI taxonomy): Eukaryota > Metazoa > Arthropoda > Malacostraca > Decapoda > Coenobitidae > Coenobita > Coenobita brevimanus. The sequence continues at coordinate 21,994,105 of NC_136998.1, read as the reverse complement.
GTCAAAGACGAGGGAGAGTGGCCATGTGCAGTTCGCCACAAGGGCGTGGGAAGTAATTCCATCTTGTGCGGTGTATGTGATAAATGGGTGCATTAGAGATGTAGTGGCATCAGAGGTAGACTGCGAGATAATGCTGATTTTATGTGTACGGCGTGCCGGGTGAGCAGGTGGAGATCGTCAGACGTGAAAGGATTGAACTTGCTGGTGAATCTCTTGAGTGTGTGGAAGAGTTTTGTTATTTGGGAGACATGTTGTGTGCTGGAGGTGGGGCTGGAGCTAGCTCTGTGGCTAGGGTGAGAAGTGGTTGGAAGAAGTTCAGGGAGCTCTTGCCTCTCTTGACATTGAGAGGGCTCTCCCTACATGCTACGGGGTCTTTGTATGCAGCATGTGTTAAGAGTGTAATGCTGCATGGCAGTGAGACCTGGGCAGTGAAGGAGGAAGACATTCGCCGGCTCAGATGTACAGAAATGACAATGATTAGGTGGATGTGCAGTGCGTCCCTGCGTCCAAGGCCTGGAGGGGCTGGGTTTACGATGGAAGAGTTGAGAGGTAGGATGGGACTGGAGTGTATTGGTGTTGTGATGAGGAGAGGTAGATTGAGGTGGTTTGGACATGTGGAGAGGATGGGGGATGATAATTGGGTGAGGAAGGTGAGAAGTGTTAATATTGGGGGTGGGGTTATGAGGGGTAGACCGAGAAAGACATGGGACGAGGTCATTAAGTGTGGACCTTAGGGTTAAGGGACTGAACAGGGAGGCTGCAATGGATCGTGCAGCGTGGAGAGCCGCCATTAGGTGACCAAGGCCGACACATGCAAGCATGTTGGAACCTTTAAAAACGAAAACGAAATGGAGTAGATGGGAAGTTTTTGAATGCTGTGAAGAGTATATATGATGGTGCTAAGGCTGCAGTGCATGTGGATGGTGAACTGAGGGAATTTTTCTCTTTGAAGGTTGGGTTGAAACAGGGATGTCATGTCTCCAAGGTTGTTCAGTCTGTACATGGATGGAGTAATAAAAGAGGTACAAGGTAGGGTAGTGGATGTTGGAGTGGCCCTGGTGAGAGAGGGTAGTGTTTGGAAACTCCCTGTACTGTTGTTTGCAGATGATACTGTGTTGTTGAATGAAGACGAAGGAGAGCTGCAAGGCTTGGTGGATGAGTTTGGGAGAGTGTGTAAGAAACGGAATGTAGGGAAGAGTAAAGTGATGGTCTTTGAGAGAGGTGAAGTCAGTGAATGTACAGCGAGGTTGGATGGTGAGGAATTGGAAAATGTGAGTACGTTTAAGTACTTGGGTAGTGTGATGAGTAAGGATGGAGGTTTGGAGGGTGAAGTGCTTGAAAGGGTACAGCAGGGAAGAAAGGTTGCTGGTTCCTTGAAAGCAGTGATAAGAAGCAGGGAAATGAGCATGGAAGTGAAAAAGTTACTACATGACAGTATTGTGATACCAACTTTAACATATGGAAGTGAAGCTTGAATGTTGCTGGAAGGACACAAGTCAAAAGTGAGAGCAGTGGAAATGAGTTATTTAAGAGGAGCCTGTGGAGTCACATGGAGAGACAGGCTGACAAATGAGGATATAAAGGAGCATTGTAGTGTGGATGTGGATGTGATAGGAAGCGTTATGAGGAATACACTGAGGTGGTTTGGCCATGTGGAGAGGATGGAGGGCGAAAGACTGACGAAGAGAGTGTATGTGAGTGAGGTGGAAGGGGGAAGAGGGAGGGGGAGGCCAAGGATGAGAAGGAGGGATGGGTTGGAGAGGTATATGAGAGAGGGGGGTGTGAGTTGGGAGCGGGGCAGTGAAATGGCGGGGGACATGGCGACATGGAGGCGATTAGTTTGCGGCCATCCCGAACAGTACTGAGGCATCTGGCAATCGATAGATAGATAGAGTGAGAGAATACAAAGAACAGCAACCAAGATGGTCCCCAGTCTGGCAGATCTGTCATACAGAGAGAGGCTGGAAAAGCTGGATTTGCCTTCCTTAGAGGAAAGGAGAAAGAGGGGCGACATGATGGGAGTGGAAAAAATTGACAGAGAATATCTGTTTTTATGGGATAAGAGAGTAACAAGTGGACACAGAATGAAATTGATGAAGTAAAGCTGCTTGAAGGATATGAAGAAATTTAGTTTTCCTTATAGATGTATAGACCTGTGGAATAGCCTGGACAAAGAGATCGTAAAGTCTAAAAACTTAAACGAGTTTAAAGCTAAATTTGACTTTAAAGCTAAATTTGACTTATTGAGAAACAGAGACGGGACCCCACGAGCGTAGCTCATTTCTTGTATATCACAATCAGGTAAATACACACACACACACACCTCTGCATCCCGCAGAATGCCACATCAGTCTCTGGGTGACCAAGATTCTGAGAGGAGCCAATAATAGAGCATTTATTGAAAAAAAGAGGCATTTAGACCCAGCTGTATGTTAGTGTGTACAATACAGCTGAACAGTGCTCTGTATTTAACAATCTTTGGTAAAAACCACGACGCCTGGGAAATTACCGAACAGCATGGTGTTTGGCTTTAGTGAACTATCGGCATTAACATCAAGGGTCTTGTACCAATTAGTTTGTTATATTGAGGGTTTATTGTACTGTAGTCTCTGTTATTTATTACAGTACCTGAAGTGAAGCATAGGTTGGATCTACTGATGGCAAAAAAGGTAAAGATGGGGACATGTGCTATTAGGCACTTAGCTGTGGGGCACATCTCCCTAACATAGGCCTTTGGGCCTCTTGCTGGTTATTCACCCAATATCCTGGGATAGGTCACTATATCATCCAAGTTACCACAGTTACCTCCTCTAGGTGTTACCCTAGGTACCCATTTTACCTACCAACCCACAAAGGGTGAATGGAAACCCAAGTCGAGTGACTCCAGCTGCCCACACCACAATTAAGACCCTGGTGCTACTGGGCCTGTGGCTATGTAGTCAGTGATGCTAACCACTCAGCCATTGCTAGTAAGCTTAGTTAACCCTCATCTGCCGGAATTTCCGAGATTTTTGGGAAAAATATCCTTACTTCAAACTCTGATATCTGCCAAACTATTATAGCTAGAGAAAAAAAAATGAGTATACATGAGACTCACAAACTCTTCCTCTTTCAGGTGAAAGTATCCTGAGGTCTCCAGGTAGTTTTGTCGATATTGGTTTTACATGCTTATGCGGGCTGCTTCCGAGCACACGCCACTGGCAATGACCTTGGACTTGCTGGCTAGCATTGGCAGGACTGACTGGAGTGGTGATTTTAACACTGCCTGGGCGTCCTTAGAAGGAATGTGGAAATTTCCACTCACTCCTCGACTTTTCCTTACTCACTGTTGTAAGGATGAGTCATCACTCTGTCCATGTGGCTCTCCAAAGGGTTTTCTGCCCATTTCATAGTGCCGCCATGCCCCGTAGGTGTGTGAGAGAAGAGTAGCTCTTTGATTTTGTATATTCACTTCCTGCATCAATTATAATAATTTCCCTCTACTACGACACTTGAAATTGCACTTGACATCATGATTACGAGCAATTACACTTTGACAAGTAAGTGCTGTGGCTGTTTCAGTATGGCTGAGTATGAGGTAATTACTTATACTATAATTCAGACTGATTTTTACTAAGGGGCATCATGAAAATGTTACTAATGTTACATTATTTGTACTTCACATCACAAATACACTTATGCCAACATATTCAGCATTACTTTCTGAGTGACGAGGGACAATACCTAGTTATAGCCAACTAGGTAATTTTCCTTATGGCCTGCTCACAAGTGGTTTTCTTTAATGGAACAGGTAGGCCAACCCAAGGTTTTTCCAGTATAGTAAAAGCTTGATATAACGGAATAATTCAACCAGGGTTGTGTGATGTCTCCATTGCTGTTTAATATATACATGGATGGGGTTGTAAAGGACGTGCAAGGCAGGGCAGTGGATGTGGGGGTGGCTCTAATGAATGAGGGTGAGATTTGGAAGATTCCAGTGTTGCTGTTTGCTGATGATACAGTATTGTTGAGTGAAGATAAATGGGAGTTGCAAGGTTTGGTGAATGAATTTGGGACAGTGTGTAGGAAGAACAATCTGAAAGTTGACATAAACATGAGTAAAGTTATGGTGTTTGAGAGGAATGACGTTATAGAATGTACAGTGAGGTTGGATGGTGAGGATATGGAGAATGTGAGCACATTCAAGTACTTTGGTAGTGTGATGAGTAAGGATGGAACGTTGGGGGATGAAGTGCGTGAAAGGGTAGAGCAGGAAAGGAAGGTTGTTGGTTCACTGAAAGCAGTGATGAGAAATAGGGAGGTGAGTACGGACATCAAGAAGTCACTGCATGATAGTATTGTGATCCCTACCCTGACGTATGGAAGCGAGGCATAGACCTTGCAAGAGGGGAACAAGTCAAGGGTGAGAGCAGTGGAAATTAGTTACTTGAGAGGAGCATGTGGAGTGACATGGAGGGACAAGTTGACAAATGAAAAAATGAAGGAACGTTGGATGGAGTGGAGAGGTATATGAGAGAAGAGGGTGTGAGCTGGGAGCAGGGCAGTGAAACGGTGGAGGACAGGGCGACATGGAGGTGATTTGTTTGTGGTCATCCCTTACGGGATTAAGGCATCTGTCAATAGATAGATAGATAGATGTGTAATTTTCATCTTTTACTCATGGGAGTGTTTTTAGGATAGAGGGTGGAGAAAAGCAAGATGAGTAAATCGATTGAAAAGAAGGCATGCTCTTTATTGGTGGAAAATTTGTGGAACTGTATGGTTTTCTACATAACAAACTGACTTTACCTATGAGCTTGCAATATCTTACACTATCTAGACAAGTCCATTCTGTTAAATGTTAATAATAAAAACATGGGAAAATAAATAAAGAAATCTTGAGCATTTATTAGTGAACTGATGATTTGGAGAGTAGTGTTGTGCAGTAGAATTATCATGACTCCTTTGCTCACGGTCATGTTTATAGCCACAGTCCACCAATTTTTCCTCACTTGACTGCCGTCACTCCACCCCTCACTCGCCACTCGGCTGTTTTTCAGATGATACCTAAGTACGTACAAGCTGCATGTGCAGTAGTTTTATCCAACTAAGCAAACCTTCATTTCTGTTACCTCGATTTTACATCCTCTGCCAGTGCAAATGCATTCTAAGATGGTTTATAAATTCATCATAGAACACATTTGTACTGGCAGAAAAGATAAAAGATAGCTGATAGAAAAGAAGGTTTGCTTTGTTGGATAAAATTACTGCACATGCAATTCATACGTATTTATTGTATTATCTGCAAAACAGCTGAGTGGTGAGTGAGAGGCGGAATGACGGCAGTCAGGTGAGAAATAAATAGGCAGTCCATGGCTGTATACATATCTGTGGGTAAGGGTGTTGTGATGATTTTAGTGTACAACACTACTTTTCTAATTATCAGTTCACAAATGAATGTTCAAGACTGAGTTATTTAGTTTATTTTTCCATGCAATTCTTACATATTTGCTTTACAGTACCGTAGTGTCCAGTATGCGTTTGTCCAGTACTATTCTCATCCAGTACGGTTGGCAAAAAAATAAAATAAATCATTACTGTAGTACGGATTTGTTGGGCTAGTACTGATCGATTGCGCAAAGTGGGTCAAATCTGAGGAGTTCTTCTCTAATACTGTAGTGCTGTGTCCAGTACTATTACCCACCCGGGACGGGAAGATGGCAAACACCGAGGAATGTTTCCCTAGTACTGCCGCGCCAGTCCCGTATGCCTTCCTTGTGACTCATGACGTGTACCAGTCACATTGCAGTATTGCACTTCCCCCTGATGACGAAGATGACGATGTGTGAGTGTGTGACTATAAGGGATTTATGAGGGAGGCTGAGGCAGAGAGGATTCCACAGGATCCTGAAGGACTTCCTCCAGGGGGTCAGTAGAACCTCCTATAGCCTCGGATATCCTTCCCCCCCAAGCCCATCACCACTCACCTTAAAGGTTGGTAAAATATTAGTAGTGTCAAAATGAAGTTAAGTTGAAAATGGGGGAGACTTTTTCAAGGCTTGTCTGACATTATTCATTTTTCCCATAAGGTCTGTTGTTTGTCCAGTAGGAATTTAGTCCAGTATGGTAGTACTGTCTGACAAAAATACCGTACTGGACGCGAGGTTACTGTATTATCTGCAAAACTACTGAGAGGGTAATAGGTTGGAGTGACAGCAGTCAGGTTAGGAATAAATTGGTGGGCCTTGGTCGTATACAGTATCATACCTTGTTTATCTGACATAATAGAGCCAAAGGCATGTCTAGGAAATGGGATCCATCCAGATAATGGGCTTTTTCCCAGGCCCCCCATCTTACATAACCAAACTTTGAAAGTCATCATAAAAGGCCACTACACTACATCGTACAGCATTTGCTCCTGTTGTCCAGTGCTACCCTGTCAGTTCAAGCAGATATTTAAATGAGAGCCAAGCAATTACCATGGTCAAACAGACCCATCAACCACAGACAGGCAACCACCACTGCAGGGCCATACCCAGCAGTGACGTGACAAAAACAAAAGAAAAAATGGCTACTCAAGAAAAATGCAGTGGGCACCCAAAACAGTTTGGTAATATGAAATAAAATCGTGGTAAAATAGAATAAAATCATGGTATGGTACAGTAATCAAGGATAAAATCAACATCAGTACTCACGATTTGATCATCTCGCTTCAGTCATACCCAGGATCTCCAGCTTCTCCAGAGTCAGCACTACTCTCTTCCTTTTCCCTGGTGGAGGGGCCATCATCACACACCCTAAGAACAGGCACGCCAAGAATAGTAAGGCCAGAAGCAGGTAGGGAACAACCACAAAAGCCACCATGTGTGGTGCCATAACAGCTGTCTGAGAGGAGCTGTTCACTACATGGTCACTGGGCGGAATCTGGGAAAGACCAAGGGGGTCTCTAGCAGATGCTGGGTGAAGTACGCTGCTAGACAGCATGGTGCCACCGGGCTATTCCCACTCAGCCAGCAAATATGTTCCTGCGGCCATAATTTCTACCTGGACTCAAGCATTTTGTCTGGATAAAATGGAAAAAATGTATGAATAATGTTTTGAACAGCCAGATCACAGTGTCCAGGTAATGGATTGTCCATATAATTGAGGGATTACTACATAACTGTGAGCAAGGTAGTCGTAATAATTCTACAGTAGAACACTTGTATTCCTAATCATTAGTTCACAAATAACTGCTCAGGATTTATATATTTAGTTTACTTTTCTGTGCAGTTTGTACATATTTACTGTATTCTCTGCAAATCAGCTGAATGGCGAGTCAGGGGTGTCATGTGAGGAATAAATTGGCGGGCTGTAGCTGTATTCACAGCTGTAAGCAATGGAGTCGTGATAATTCTACTGTGCAACACATTTTTCCAAATCATCAGTTCACCAATTAATGCTTAAGATTTATTTGTTTAGTTTATTTTTTCATGTTTTATAAATAAAATAAATATGTTTAACAGGGAGAACTTAAAATAACAGTGTTTAACAAAATTTTTATTATTATTATTTTTTTTTTAAGAGGAGGTTATGTTTCGAATGGAATTGTTTATGTGACCTTGGATACAAGTGGTATTGTATATACAGTAGAAGTCCAGTTGTTCGGCATGTACGGGACTAGGCTGATGCCAATAAATCAGATTTGCCGAATAATGGAAAAACCCACCCACTCAGTACCTTATATGTGTTGGTGAACACTATCATCATTACTCATAACATTACAGATGTGTTTGGGAGGAGTACTGTATACTGTATGATACTGTACAACACTGTAATGAATACAGTACTATACCTGAGTCTGAAAAAAAGAAAGTAGTGAACATGTATAAGTGCAATGGCATAGTATGCCAAGTTCACATGCACTTACCTAAACTTATAGTAGGTTCCATATTTACATATGTACAGTAGAAGGGGTTGATTGGAGTCTGCTACTGTTAGGAGAAGTCCCCAGCAGTAGAGGGCCCTGCAACAGGCTCTGAGGACTCCTTTTCCTGTTGCATCAGCAGTAGAGCTTGAGGTTCAGAGATTGCTGCTGGTGATGGAGAGGGAGCAGCAGAGGATGTGGCTTTCTTGGCAGCCTTTTTAAAGAGGTCAAATAAGGTTGCCTGCTTCACAGATGCTGCCTTTTTAGTCTGGAAGTCCCTGAACTTGATGTGATACTGCATCACTTCACCACTGTTAAAATGAGAAGAGCTTTCAACAAACCGTAACAATTTTCCATAGGCCTTTGCAGCTTATTTCTAGGTGACCTTCTCCTGTTCATCTTCCTCCACTTCACATGGACCTCCATAGCTTCAGGATTTGTCACAGTCATAATTAGTTGCTCATTGGTCAGTTCTTGAACAACTGGTGTATCTGTGTCCTGCTCCACCCACTCAGCAATGTCATCATCCATCAGTGAGCTTAGGGTATGGGACTGTGGGGTACCTCAAACAATTTGTACATTATTTTTCTAGTCACTTACCTTCTTGTCCCCAAAGGCAACAAACTCCTCTCTGTCATCCAGTTCCTCCCAGAACATTGCACTTGGCCACAGCTTTCTCTAGCACCTTTGTAAAGTTGCCTGCTCCACATCTTGCCAGGCTAGGGCAGCCATGAAAAGTGCAACTTTGATGGTGAACTGTTTTTGGAATTCATGCACTGGAAGCGTGTAATTCAACAGCTGCCTAGCAAAAGCATCACGGTAAGCAGTCTTGATTTTCTGGATGACTCCCTGGTCCATTGGCCGAATTAACAATGTCACATTTGTGGGCAGACTCACAACAAAAATGTTCCCATCCACTAATTCACTGGCAGGAGGATGACCCTAGGGTCAGTAAGCAAACCTTCTTCTGCCAAATAGCCTTCACTGATGCAACCAAGTGGTGGTGGAACCAGTACAAAAATGCTGTTGCAGTCATCCAGGCATTTCCTTGAGCATCGTACCAAACGGGCAAATGCTGTACATTTTTCAGTGCTCTCGGGTGCTTATATTTTCCCACAATAAGAAGTGAATATAGGGAAGAGTAAAGTGATGGTCTTTGAGAGAGGTGAAGTCACTGGATGGTGAGGAATTGGAAAATGTGAGTACGTTTAAGTACTTGGGTAGTGTGATGAGTAAGGATGGAGGTTTAGAGGGTGAAGTGCTTGAAAGGGTACAGCAGGGAAGAAAGGTTGCTGGTTCCTTGAAAGCAGTGATAAGAAACAGGGAAGTGAGCATGGAAGTGAAAAAGTTACTACATGACAGTGTTGTGATACGTACTCTAACGTATGGAAGTGAAGCTTGGATGTTGTTGGAAGGACACAAGTCAAGAGTGAGAGCAGTGGAAATGAGTTATTAAAGAGGAGCCTGTGGAGTCACATGGAGAGACAGGCTGACAAATGAGGATATAAAGGAGCTTTGTGGTGTGGATGTGGATGTGATAGGAAGCATTAGGAGGAATACACTGAGGTGGTTTGGCCATGTGGAGAGGATGGAGGGTGAAAGACTGATGAAGAGAGTGTATGTGAGTGAAGTGGAAGGGGGGAGAGGGAGGGGGAAGCCGAGGATGAGATGGAGGGAAGGGGTGGAGAGGTATATGAGAGAGGGGGGTGTGAGTTGGGAGCAGGGCAGTGAAATGGTGGGGGACAGGGCAATGTGGAGGCGATTTGTTTGTGGTCACCCCGAACGGGATTGAGGTGTCTGGCAATAGATATATAGATAGAAAAAGTTTCATCTTGTGCGTTCCCAAGGCATTTGAACACACCAACACTGTTAAACTTTCCTTGTTGCGTTTAAATCCTTTTGCAGCCTCTTCTCCTGCCCCTGCTAGAGTCCATTCAGGGATGCTCTTATAAAAAAGTCCTGTCTTATCAGCATCATATATCTGGCAAGGCTGCAGTTCATGGTCTTTTATGAGATTACCAAAGGTCTCGCTGTGCCTCTCGGTGGCATCAGTATCGGCAGATATTGATTCACCACACACATCCAGCTGCCTGATGCCATGCCGACCCTTGAAATTTCTCAACCACCCATCAGGGAAAACACATGGTTCGGTTATCTTCATTTCAGCATAGAACATTTTGGCTTTTTCTATGATGAGAGGCCCAGAAACAGGCTTCCCTTCAGAATGCTGTGCCACAAACCACCCTATGCAGCACTTCATCCAGCTCACTTAACTTTGTCTTTTTCATTTCTTTCCTCTGGGTCATACCAGAGGCCTGGAACACAAAGTTGAACAGATCATTCTTCTGTTTCTCAATATCATAGATGATAGAGGAGTTCACATTAAACTCCTCCATTATCTGCTTTCTACTCATACCAGCCTCTAATTTTTTCAACAACAATTTTCTGAGCAGTAGGTAACACCTTATGCATACGCTTCTTGTCAACATCAGATAACTTTCCACTTGTTGAGGCCATTTTCAAAACACTCATACGTTTACGATGTTCACAACACACAGCTGGTCCACTCAGATTACGAAGCTCCACTATGATGTTACAGTGCTTACAACACACACAGATAGTCCTCTCGGATGTTACGGTGCAAATTTCACAAAACGTACGAACAAATTGAGAGATGTTGGCAGCAACACAGCAACAACTTGGAAGAATGGTGAAACAGATTGTGTGTTTCTCATGCTAGACTCACTACACGATTGTCCTCTCTCTGTGCTATGAGAGAAAGAGCTAGCCTCTGAGTTTCACAGCAATGGTAGACTCATTCTGTCACTTCCACCATCTCACTTACCAAGGCAGGTAGCTTGCTAGCAAGCCTCATGGAAAATTCCTAGACTGACGAAAAAAATTGGAATAGCTGCTGAATAATCAAAGACTTTCGTAAGTGGGACTATATCTCAAAACTGCTGAAATGTCAGATTTGCCGGGTAATTAGATGCCGAATAATTGGACTTGTACTGTACCGCAACAATATGGCTTAAGTATAAGAGTACAGTATATATCAGATGTCTGGAAAAAATATCCGATTTCTATCTATCTATCTATCTATTGCCAGACGCCTCAATCCCGTTTGGGGTGGCCACAAACAAATCGCCTCCAAGTCGCCCTGTTCCCCGCCATTTCACTGCCCTGCTCCCAACTCACACCCCCCTCTCTCATATACCTCTCCACCCCATCCCTCCATCTCATCCTCGGCCTCCCCCTCCCTCTTCCCCCCTCCACCTCACTCACATACACTCTCTTCGTCAGTCTTTCACCCTCCATCCTCTCCACATGGCCAAACCACCTCTGTGTGTTAATATCCGATTTAATGCTGAATTTTCATTGAAGGGGGAGTGGAGGTACTGTGCAATATCCGGCATTTTGCTTTATTCAGCTTAGGGCTTGACTCAGTTACAACAGATAATTGAGACTTTACTGTACCGTATCTGCTTTACTTTGAGTAGTGTATATTACAATGATGTCTGGCTAGTGCTAGGCTGCCTGACTTGGATACAATATTCACCACTTAGAATTCAACAGATTTCTGATGTGGTCAATAGTAGGATCTTCAGAAAGGTTGCAGCTTTCCTAGTATTTTATAAGGACATGTTACTTTTACCTTGGATATTGTTCTCAAAACAAGTAGGTATATGGACTCTGAGCCAAAAATTTCCAGTATTACAGTAATGATATTGTTCTGATTAATGTATTTGTCCAGTTGTCAGTGTATAGAATGATTTTTTTTTTTTCCAGGTCAGTAATGAGAGTACAGTGAGGGAGTGGATGCCTAATATATAAGGCTGGCAGCATTTGGTGCGCTAGAGGAGCTGATGTACAATCTGCTTACCCGAGCTGTAAGGTACTGGTTGTGATATGACTCATACAGTGTTGTCCCTCCTGGTTCTTTGCGCATGAAACTCTGTACTTGTACAGTGTATCAGCTTCATATACATGCTGAGCTAATGGTAGTTTTCGTTCCAGGTTCACAGCTGAAGCCAGATTAGTGAAGCAGCGGCATCAACAGTGTGGTCATCAGGGAACTGCCTGAATTACTTAAATGCTCAGTGTGGATCAGAGTGAAGCCACACTATGTGTTGTTACCTAAAAGAATGTTTGATATCATTGTTTGAGCACATTCTTCAAGAGACACCTCAAACATCTGTTTCAGTGTTATTTATTAGCATTCTCCATTACAAGACATTGAAATTATTTGATGTGTAGGAAGATTGAAGTTTGATAGTTTAGTTTTTGTTGTATTCCTAGTGATTTTGGTTATCCTGCAAGTGTTGTGTGTAAACTAGAGGACAAGTGTTATAATGAGGAGTCTGGTGGTAATTTCAAACTCATTGTTTTCCATGGTCTTTGGCCTTTAACCAGCTCAAGCCAGTCCCAGCAAAGCTGCAAAGTTAATCTTTCAGTCTGTTCTCTGTTGGCTGCTTCCTTTCATTCCATCCCTGGGCTGCTAATCAGTTATCTTGGTCGTCCATCTCTTATCTCTAGTACAAAACATATTAAATTCCCATGTCTGTTCTTTATATAGCCTGTATAGAACCAATCACAGTCCTTGTAATCTTTGAGTTGCTAGTAAAATTTACATCATCATTTTTATCATCATAACCTGTCTTTTCCATGTATAGATATTATAAGTTTACCATTTAAGGACTGTGAGGTACATTATAAATTTACCATCTATGTATTTTGTTCATCCCCAGGGTTTAAGTCCAAAAGTTAGAATAGTAAGCACGTATTGAATTTTTAAATATGCACAACGTTGTGTCATTTCTGATGTTAGCAGTAGCTCCCCATCCTAATTCTGTTCTTCACTAGGCTTTTCATTAGCTGATACTGTCTAGACTGCCTTTCCAAAGTATAAATATTCTTGTGCTCATTGCAGCATCTCATCTTTGGCATTTGTTAGGACTGAGCTCATCTCTATCTTTCTACTAATACTTGATTCACTAGTAATTACGTTTGTGTTAACAGTTATAATTCTTTTGTAATGATTACTGAGTTGATAATCATGATTCAGTAGTAATATTCTTCCATATGTGCTGATATGTTGCTCAGTGCTAATTTTGTATATGTTGCTTGTTATTTTTCAGTAACAGTTGGAATATACTTTACCCGATGTTGATGTAGACAATTGATTATATTTGTGGCAGATGATAGGCCGGTGGTGAGGTGGAGCAGAGCAGACAGCTAAGTCTGGCAAGCATTGAGACAGCCAGGATGGATGATGTAATGGAAGTGGTTAAGGAAGAACCAGAAGTGAAGTTAGAGTGTGTGGAGGGTGACACAATCATCTTGTCAGATATTCTTGAGAAGTTCAAGTGTTTAGAATGTGGTAAGCTTTTTAATTATAAGAGCCAGCTTACCCGACACACAGTAGTTCATTCAGGAGTGAAGGAGTTTGAATGTAATGAATGCGGTAAAGTGTTTAATCAGAAGGAGCGCTTCAATCTGCATTTACTTATTCATTCAAGAGTGAAGTTCAGGTGTGATCATTGTGGTAAACAGTTTAGTCGCAAGAGTAGTTTCACCCGGCACTTACTGATTCATTCAGGTGTGAAAAGGTATAAGTGTGATGAATGTGATAAATTGTTCTTTGATAAAAGTCATCTCACCCAGCACCAGTTAATTCATGTAGGAATAAAGAAATTTAGCTGTGATGAATGTGGTAAGCTATTTAGTGAGAAAGGTAACCTCAACAAGCATGTACTAATTCACCTAGGAGTGAAGAATTTCAAGTGTGATGAATGTGGTAAACTGTTTAGTGAAAACAGCAGCCTCACCAGGCATCGACTAATTCACTCGGGTATTAAAAAGTTCAAGTGCGATGAATGTGGTAAGCTGTTTACTCAGAAAAGTAGCCTCACTAAACACCTACTGATTCATTCTGGAGTGAAGAACTTTAAGTGCGATGAGTGTGGTAAGCTGTTTACTTATAACAGTGATCTCACCAATCACTTACTGGTACATTCAGGAGTGAAGAAGTTCAAGTGTGATGTATGCGGTAAACAGTTTGGTAGGAAAAGCAACCTTACCCAGCACCTGCAGATTCATTCTGGAGTGAAGAACTTTAAGTGCGATGAGTGTGGTAAGCTGTTTACTTATAACAGTGATCTTACCAATCACCTACTGATTCATTCAGGAGTGAAGCAGTTCAAGTGCGATGTATGTGGTAAACAATTTGGTAGGAAAAGTAACCTTACACAGCACCTGCAAACTCATTCAAGGGAAGGAAAGCTCATGAGTGATTATCAGCAAACTGTTCAGAGCTAAATAGGACAAAGCTAGTGATATTGATACACTTATGATGGCATCACTCTGGGTATTTTTGGCCAACATGTTAGCTGTTATTGCTTGCCAAAATGGCCAGTAAAGCAGAGCAGTTATCACACTGGTGAGTGGCATGGTTTGTTTGTATGCTACCATATTTCAGGGCATATAAGATGCCACATGGTGAAAGATGCATTCCAGTTTTGGAAGAGCAAGTTTGAGAGGAAAAGTTTTTGACTCCTAACCAGCACCCACTACAATCTTAGCTTGATATGTCACTTTCACACAAATGCACACTCACTCTTCACTGTATCCATCCAGTACTATTCATTAGTCAGTAGTTTCAATATAAATGAACATGAGAACTAAAATAATAAAAATCTGTATCACAGGCAGATGTTTAAAGACCATGAATTACTTCTGTCCATCCTCCTGCTTCATTACTGAGTTTTAACCTGTGGATTGCGAGCCACAGCTCAGGCTGTGCCGGCTGTGCATCACCACTAACTACCCCTGTAGCCACACCCCTATGCAAACTTGCGCATGGTACTATGCAGAGACAGAGAGGGATTTTTTTCTTTACACCAGATGATGCCCTGGATGTTTATCATCAAGTTTATAATTTTTTCACTCTCATCTTAAATGTCAGGACCAACTGCCTAGCCCCGGGCTTCTATGCTCCTCATGGGGCAACGTAGGATTGGATAATGGAATGGAATGGATTTTTTTTTTTTTTTTTTTTTTCCCTACAGTACTCCCCTATGAAAACTTACGCATGGCCCTATGCAAAGATGGAGAGAGAGAGATTTTTTTTCTCACCAGATGATGCCCTGGATGTTTATCTTCAAGTTTATATTAAAAACTAGAAGAAAAAACTTTTTTCTTCATTTTTTGCACACGACGGGGTGCGATAAAAAAAGGTAATTGCTCAATCCACGGGTTAAGCAGGTGGGTTTGTATATAGCCTACGTATTCACTCTCAGTTTCTCAATTCAGTACTACTATTCTGTATGCAATATAAAATTGAAAATCTCTACCAGTCATATACAGTATATGTACACCAGAAATTGATTCAGTCCACCCGTTTCCTTCTCTGTTGAGCTTGACCCAGCTTGGTTTGTCAAGTCACTTAATTGCAAGTAAAGTATCAGCATGATTCATGCAAAGAGAATAAAATAACAAAAAATTAAATCCAATGATAAGTTACAAGCATATGCCCATCCTAAAGTCTGTGCTTGTATTGAAGACTTTCACTAATATTCACCAGTAGACACCAGATTGTAGCATTGTCAGTATGTAAACACAGAATTGGGTTTGTTCTCAAGTCACATGATTACATGTTAAGGATCAGCATGATTCATGCAAAGAAAATTTAAAATCACAAAATATAAAGGCCAAGTGAAAGTTATAAGCACTTGTTATCCTAAAAATTCATGCTTGCATTGAGGACTTTCAATTTTATTCACCAGCAGACACCAGGTGGCAGGACTGTCAGAATGGGTCAGTAAATAGGTTTTTCCTTAAGTCACATGATAGCATGTAAAGAATCACCATGATTCATTCAAAGAGATTATAAAATCAGCAACAAGAATTAAGGCCACTATAAAGTTAAAACACTATCATATCCAAATAATCAGTGTTTGCATTGAGGAATTCCAGTTATATTCACCAGCAGACACCAGGTGACAATGCTGTCATTATGTAAACACAAGTCGTGGTTGTCACTGACAACCAGAATCTGAGTAAACATTCAAGAGTATCTTATTTTTAACAATTTATTAGAAGTTTTAATTTAATTTAATCTTTTTTATTGTATATTCTACCAATAATAGGTAGTTTATATGATAGCTATGTGTATACGTGGCTATTTTGAATAAAGCCAAAGCTAACTCCAGTCTAACCTTATGACTTTCATCCTTGAAGATGCATAGGTATTTCTCAGTGTCTTTTATAGGGGGGAAATTGCGTCTTATATGCTGCGAAATACAGCATGTAGCAACAATGAAGTCAAACTGAGAGAAAAACCTTGACAAATGGTTCTGTGGTTCAGCCTAGTGGTGCTGAACTTCTACTGTTTGAATTTAATAATACAGACCCTAGTTTTATGATGAACCGGCATGTAATGAGTTGCTTATTCTGTGACTAAAAACTTAGGATTAAAAATTATGGCATTTACAGTATACAGTAATCCCTCTAATATCCACGCCCACTATCCGGACATCTCCACTAACCAGACATAATCGTCCCGGGATCCAATATTCCCAAAATGATCCGAAAACCGCAAAAAATTCGAGACAAAAAAAAAAAAAAAAAAAAAAAAATCCCGCCTGTAATTTGAACTTGACGCGGGGGGCGCGGGACAGCTTTGTTGTGGCGCGTCATTCCTCTGACGTCCGCTAGAGCACCCCTGCATCCTCCCCACTTTCCGCCTGTCTCTTGTCACGAGTGAACGCTAGTCATCATGGCTGCCCACGTGCTTGCTTTTATGATGGTGCCTTACCTGCTGCAGGCACTTCTGCTGCTCTCGTGCCTCTCCTTCGTGTGTGTGATGATGGCCCCGCCGCCTGAGAAGAGGAAGAGAGGGGTACTGACTCTGGAGAAGAAGCGGGAGATATAGGAGAAAGTAGATGCGGGATGGTCTTCTTCACGCATCCTCTGTGAGTTTAACCTGGCCCAATCTACTATGTTTGATATTAAGAGATCCTGAGACAAACTCATGGAGTACACGGCTGACTTCTCGTCGAAAAGCAAACACAACGTGGAGAGGAAGGTGATGTTTACTCCCAAGTTTGCTGAAGTCGACATCTCCACGTTGATATGGTATCGACAGCAACATGCTGCTGGTGTGATAGTACGTGGTACAGAGCTGAAGGCCGCTGCTGAGAAGTTCGCAAGGCTTCACGACGCTCTAGACTTCTAGGCATCCGAGGGTTGGCTCTTCGCGTTTAAGTTACAGCATGGCCTTACCAACCGTAAGTCTCATGGCGAAGCTTTGGACGCTAACGAGGATGGAGTTGACGAGTTTCGGCACAAGGTGAAGGGCTTGATCGACAGGGAGGGCCTCACTCTCGGTCAAGTCTACAACGCTGACGAAACTGGTTTATTCTATCGTTCTTTTGCCAACGAACACTCTAGCCGAGGAGACGGAGAAGCGTGTACCTGGCCACAAGCTCTCCAAGCAACGGATATCTGCTTTGTGTTGTGCCAATGCTAACGGCATGCACCGGCTTAAGCCCGTTATTGTTGGCCGTGCAAAGCAGCCTCAGTGTCTTCGTGGGGTGATGGATGTCCTTCCTGTCGTCTGGTACCATTCTTTGAAGGCATGGTTCACAGCCCGGATCTTCAAAGACTGGTTCCACCGCCATTTCGTCAAGGAGGTCATACATTACCAGACGGAGAAACTGGGAATCCCACGCGACCAGGTAAAGGCCCTCCTTCTCCTCGACAATGCACCTGCCCACCCGTGCGACAAGGACTTGGTGGCTGAGAATGGCTGCATTAGGTGCATGTTTCTGCCACCTAATACTACTGCTCTCATCCAACCAATGGACCAAGGAGTGATCGTGGCAACAAAGCGCCTATACCGCCGGAAGTTCCTGGACGAAGTGATGGTTGTTCTCGAGGACGAGGACGAGCGCAGGGAGGGACGGGACACGTGAGGCCAGCGGACTTTGGAAAACCTTCACCGCTACAACATCAAGTCTGCAATCTACAACTGGGCCAGTGCATGGAAGGAGATCCCTGTCAAGACTATAGAAAATGGTTGGTCTCGTCTGCTTCTTGGAACGGATGCAGAGTACGATTTCCTAGGTTTCGACGTGGATGACTTCCATGCACGTCTACGTACGCATGGCGATGATGTTGATGTGGACAAAGTGCGTGAGTGGTTGGATAACGACGAGGGTGATCCTGGGTATCAGACCCAGTCTGATATCGAGATCGGATCTTCAGTTGCAGGTGTCAGTACAAAGCTTGAAGATTCCGACGAGGACGGCGACGATGATGTGGACTCCTCTCAGCATGACACAACTCCAGCCATCCCCAAGCTGAGCGCACTCCGGGAACACCTAGAGTTCGTTCTGGACTACCTGGAACACCCGGACTGCGACAGGGAGATGGGGCCCTTGGGACTTGTGGAGGAAGTGTGTGCTTTCAGGCAGCGCATCATAAATTGTCAGAATCATCGTTCCTTGCGTCAATCAACGATTCACAGCTTTTTCAGGCCCGTGACCCCCGCTGTACCCAGCCCTGGCTCCACTCTGTTGCCTCCCCAAGACAGGCCCTCATGCTCCGAGCCACAGCCCAGCACATCAGCCACGGTGGAGTCACCGCTCAACATGAGTTTGCGTCTATCTTCAGAGTTGTCTGCAGTGGGTACGCCATCACCACGACCCAGCGACGCACCCCTAGTTCACCTCCCTGTGCTACTCTCAGACTCTGACAGTGATTAGACGCCAAGAACTTCTCCACTAGACCACACGGGAATTTACAGTGTTCTATCTATTGCCAGACGCCTCAATCCCGTTTAGGGTGGCCACAAACAAATCTCCTCCAAGTCGCCCTGTCCCCTGCCATTTCACTGCCCTGCTCCCAACTCACACCCCTCTCTCTCATATACCTCTCCACCCCATCCCTCCATCTCATCCTCGGCCTCCCCCTCCCTCTTCCTCCCTCCACCTCACTCGCATACACTCTCTTCGTCAGTCTTTCACCCTCCATCCTCTCCACATGCCAAACCACCTCAGCGTGTTCCTCATAACGCTTCCTATCACATCCACATCCACACCACAACGCTCCTTTATATTCTCATTCGTCAGCCTGTCTCTCCATGGGACTCCACAGGCTCCTCTTAAATAACTCATTTCCACTGCTCTCACTCTTGACTTGTGTCCTTCCAACAACGTCCAAGCTTCACTTCCATACGTTAGAGTTGGTATCACAATACTGTCATGTAGTAACTTTTTCACTTCCATACTCACTTCCCTGTTTCTTATCACTGCTTTCAAAGAACCAGCAACCTTTCTTCCCTGCTGTACCCTTTCAAGCACTTCACCCTCCAAATCTCCATCCTTACTCATCACACTACCTAAGTACTTAAACGTACTCACATTTTCCAATTCCTCACCATCTAACCTCGCTGTACATTCACTGACTTCACCTCTCACAAAGACCATCACTTTACTCTTCCCTACATTCACCTTTAGATTCCGTTTCTTACACACTCTCCCAAACTCATCCACCAAGCCTTGCAGCTCCCCTTTGTCTTCACTCAACAACACAGTATCATCTGTAAACAACAGTACAGGGAGTTTCCAAACACTATCCTCTCTCACGAGGGCCACTCTAACATCCACTACCCTACCTTGTACCTCTTTTATTACCCCATCCATGTACAGATTGAACAACCATGGAGACATGACACATCCCTGTTTCAACCCAACTTTCAAAGAGAAAAATTCACTTAGTTCACCATCCACATGCACTGCAGCCTTCGCACCATCGTACATACTCTTCACAGCATTCAACAACTTCCCATCTACTCCATATGTTCTTAACACTTTCCACAATCCTTGTCTATCCACCCTGTCATATGCTTTCTCCAAATCCATGAAAGCTGCATACAACTTCTTTCCCTTCTCTAGAAACTTTTCCACTAAAGATCTAAGCATAAATATCTGATCTGCACAACCTCTTCCCTTCCTAAAGCCTCCCTGTTCTTCTCCAACTAATTTCTCTGTTCTTTGTCTAACTCTGTCAATAAGTATCCTACCATACACTTTTCCTATTATACAAAGAAGACAAATGCCCCTATGATTACCACACACTTCTTTTTCCCCTTTTCCTTTGTACAAGGGAATAATTATACCTGACTTCCAATCCTCCGGGACTCTACCTTCCTTCCAGGCCAATCTGCACATCTGCACGCCCGCGGAGTCGGTGGTTCTTGGTAAAGGTAGGGGCCCATACGGCCCGCTTAATCCTCATGTTGCTTGGTGTGGCTGTCGGTGTGGTTGGAGGTTGAATGCTGGATAGAGTGGGCGAAGGCCGGGTTT
Source organism: Coenobita brevimanus (assembly GCF_032717465.1). NCBI lineage: Eukaryota > Metazoa > Arthropoda > Malacostraca > Decapoda > Coenobitidae > Coenobita > Coenobita brevimanus. The sequence continues at coordinate 21,973,852 of NC_136998.1, read as the reverse complement.
TGTGTGGCAGTAATGCGGCGTTGAGTCTCTGGGGAGTACAGGTAGGAGGGATTTGGGCCTGATGTAGCTGGACGGTGTGAAGTCGCGGGGAGGTGGGTGGTGTAGGGGTGTGTGAATATCGGGCGGGTGGGCGTGAGAGGTGGCCGGAGCGGGTGGTGGTGGTGGTGAGGGTTGGGGTGGGGGGGGAAGTGGGCGTTGGGGGTGGGCGTGTTGTCTTGCGTGCCACGGGCGTGGTGGAACGTGGTATTGGTGGAGTGGGCGTACAGGTGGTGGGTAGGGGAAGGGGGGTGGAAGGGGTGGTGGTGCGGGCGGAAGAGGTGGTAGTGGGCTGGGGGGAGGGGGTGGTGGCGGGGGCTGGAGATGTGGGAGTGAGGATTGAGGGGGAAACCGTGGATGGGTGGGGCGAGGGTGAGGGGGGGGTGGCGGGGGAGGTGTCAGGTGAGGCGCCTGGGGCAGGTGAGGTGGAGGTGGTAGGGGGGGCAGAGTGGGAAGGTGAGGAGGAGATGTAGCACTCATATGTGGTTGTAGATGGTGGGGCGGGAGCCGTAGGGGGTTGGGGGTGTGGGGTCGGGGCGGGGGGAATGGGCATGCGGAAGGGGCGCACGTGCCGGTTTCGGAGGGTACGGAGAGTGCCGTGGTAGTCCACGACCACCTGGTAAGGGTTGGGGATTTTGGTGATGGTGTGGGGGCCCGTGAAACGGGGGGCAAGTTTGTGGGGAGTTGGGCGACGACTACGGTGTCGCCCGGCTTGAAGGGGTTGGTGGCTGTGTCGGGTTCAAGATCTAAATTCCTCTGTAGGCGGTATATCCGCCCTTTTAGCAAGTGTAGCGGGTCTGTGGCGGGGGCGGAGGTGGGCGGTTGCAGGTGACAGCGTAAAGGTAGTAGGAGGGGGGTTTCGCCAAAGATCCTTTCGTGGGGGGAAACCCCGTCCTCTCGGGGGCACGAATTCATGCCCCACTGGACGATTTTGACGTGTGCTGGCCAATCGTTGTCTTTCGTAGCCTCGATTCTCGGATGTAGCTGATTGACCAGGGTACAATGGCTGCGTTCACACACCGCGTTCCCTTGGGGCCAGTATGGTGAGGTGTGGGAGATTTCGTATCCAAAAATCCTGGCCAGTTCTTCCCAGACTTTTCCGGAGAATTCGGGGGCATTATCGGAATGGATGGCTTGGGGAATGCCAAAGTAGGGGAACACGTGTCGGAGTAAGGCATCGGCGACAGCGACGGCGTGATGTTCTTTAGCGGGGCAGGCTACTACGAACTTAGAATACGTGTCGACAAAAGTGATCATGTACTTATATCCCGATTTAGGAGGGAGAGGCCCTACTACGTCGACTGCCAGGAGCTGCCAGGGTTTGTGGGCGGTGATATGGCCAGATGGCCCGGCGGTCCGGGTAATGTCTTTCCCAAGCACGCAGGCGCGGCAAGTTTGAATAATTTCCTTGGCGAGGGTGGAGGGGTTCGGGGCCCAGTAGACGTCATTAAACACCTGTAGCAACTTTTTTGTGCCCAAATGGATGCCATTGTGGGCGTGTAACTGGCGCAGGGTGTCGCGTGCCGCATCGGGGGCCAAGAGGATGTGCCCAGACGGGGTTAAAAGGTGGTCGCCCTGTCGGCACAATTTGGGAAACAGGTGGGCTGGAATCCAGGGGGGTCGTTCCTTGTGGTGCCAGAGTTTCAGCAGGTCAGGGTCTGGTTGGACCGCGTGGATGGGAAGGCGGGAGGGGGCATCTGCGTTGGTGTGGAGCTTCCCGGGTCTGTACGAAATCTCATACTGAAACTCCTCTAGGGTGTCACGCCATCGGATGATTTGAGCGTTCTGGGAGTCCGATTGTCGCAGCCACTGGAGTGATTGGTGGTCGGTTATTATAGTGACTTGGGTCCCGGAAAGATAAGCCCTAAAATATTGGAGGGCCCAGATTATGCCGAGGCATTCTCGCTTGGTGGCGGCATAATTTTTCTCGGCCGGGTTCAGTGTGCGGCTGGCGCAAGCAATAATGTGTTCCCAACTGGCCTGTACCTGGGCTAGAACAGCGCCAATTGCGTCAAGGGAGACGTCCGTGTAAAGGCGAAAAGGGAGGGCATAGTCGGGGAAGGCCATGATGGGGGCCGAGACGAGCTTGTCTTTCAGCTGTTGGAAGGCGGCCCGTCGGTCCTCGGTCCAGAGGAAAGGTTCCCCTTTCCGTGTCAGGTTGTGAAGCGGCTTAGCAATCTGTGCAAACCCCTTCACGAAGCGGCGATAGTAGGACGCGAGTCCCAAGAAGGCATGGACGCCGTGGACATCCTGCGGAGGTGGTATGTCCGCTATGGCACGCAGCTTGTCAGGGTCTGGGGAAATTCCCGCTTGGGAAATCATATGACCTAGGAACGCGATGGTTCTCGCGGCCAGGACACATTTGGATGGATGTAACTTGAGGCCTGCCTGGCGAATTCGGGTGAAAACTCGGCGGAGGCGCTGCAAGTGGTCGGCCCAGGTCTGGCTAAAAACAATGACATCATCAAGATAGGCCAAACATATCTCCCAAGTGAGGCCGCTTAAGACAGATTCCATCAGCCTGGAAAATGTGGCAGGGGCATTGCAGAGACCGAATGGCAGGACATTAAATTCGTAATGTCGGCCATTACTGGTAGAGAAGGCCGTCTTGCCTCGATGATCCGGGTGGACGGGGACCTGCCAATATCCAGACTGGAGGTCACGGGTAGAAAACCAAGACGCCCCATAGAGGGAGTCTAGGGAATCGTCAATGCGGGGGAGGGGGGTGGCATCCTTAATTGTGACGTCGTTCACGCGGTGGTAATTGATGCAAAACCGCATCGTGCCATCTTTTTTCTTTACTAGAACGACGGGGGAGGACCACGGGCTGGTGGAGGGGGAGATAACGCCTGCCTCTTCCATCTCGCGCACCTGGCGGTCCTCCTCTTCTCTCTGTAGGGGGTTCTTACGTCGGGAAGGTTGTCGTATCGGTGGGCCTGTCGTCTGGATCTCATGAGACAGGTACGTAGTATGTCCTATATCTGCGGGTCCTGTCGCAAACAAATCCTGGAACTCCAGGAGGAGGCGGCGTAAGGCGTCTGACTGTTGGTCGGAGAGATGGTCAGGGATGGGGGGAAGGGGGGCGGGGTGGTGGGAGGGGGACAGGGCGCAGGGCTCGGCTTCTTCCATCTCTCCGATGATAAGCCCTTTGGGGAGGGTGAGAGGGGATGGGGCGAGATTGGCGATGCGAATGGCAGTGCAGTGGGGAGGGAGAAAGGTAGGGGAAACAAGGCAGGCAGAAAGGGGTCCGGAGGGGAGGAGGGGGGAGAACAAAACGGACGGGCCCGAGGGCCTGTTCAGGGGCACCCATGCCTCGTGGTGTGAGGGGATGGTAACGGCGGTGGAGATGGTGGCGGGGAAGGAGGGGGCAAGAGTGGGGTGGGGCAGCGCAGGGGGAGGGAGGCAAAGAAGGGGGGGGAGAAGAGAGGGGGAGCTGGGGGGGGGGGGGTGAGTCCTCCGGCCGGGGCCGCGGCGTGCAGGTGCAAACGGCTGGAGTGGAACGGGGTGGGGGGCGGAACTGGAGTTGTCGGTTGCGACAGTCGATCGTGGCTCCAAGTTTTTGAAGTAAGTCTAGCCCTAAATATCCATCATAGTTCCGGCAGGAGGAATAAAAAATGATGAATGGGTGTTGGGCGGACACTGGCTGGTGGGTGTCGACCCGTAGGGCCCGAGACTCCCCACGGATGGGCAGGGGGCCATCCCCCGCGTCTACAAGGTGAGTGGTAGTGGGGCGGAGTGGGCCAAACCGTGATTTGTAGCGGGAGAAATAATGGCTGTAAAGGCAGGATCTGGCTGCTCCCGTATCAACTAGTAATCTGGCCTTCACGCCATTTATTTTCATCTTGTGGTATACTGGGGGGCGATACTTAGGGGTGATTGTCCCCGCCACCGTGGGTTGGTGCAAGGACGGGCCTAAAAAATCCAGCTGGCTAGGGCTCTCGTGCTCCTGTTCCTGCTCTAGTTCTCCTGGGGGGGGGTTTGTCCACAGGCGCCAGCTCGTCCCCTGGGGCCTCGCCTTCTAGGGCGGAAACTTTACGTGAACCCGGGGTAGTGCTTCTGCGGCGAGCAGCTTTCAACTGGTCCCGTATGTCGTGAAGGGGGCAACGGAAGTTGCAGGCTGTGAATTCCCACGGGTTGATCAGAATTAAGTTTGGGTTTTCTCGCGGGGCGGGACGCCGACGAGAGGGGTGCACCCTGGGTGGGCTAGGCATCGGGGTCGGGCTGGTGTGGGGCAGGGGCGGACGCGGTGTGGCTGGGGGAGCTGGGGGTCGGGTGGGGAATTTCTTGACAACATTAATTTGTTGTGGAGAACGGCAGGCGGTCAGGAGGAGCCGAATCAGCTGTATATCTCTATCCATGTCTCCTGTTGGGTCGTGGATAGTAAAGTGTTGCTTCACAACACTTGGGAGTACTCGGAGCAGAGTATTGAATGTGTGCTGATCCCGGGTTTCTTCGTCTGCCTCCGGGTAAGCAGCAGTAATCAGGCGTCTTGCCTGCAACAGGGTATTATCTAAATCCCCTTCATAAGTAAAGCTATCCAATTTGGATAGAGCCACCACTTTCCCAAGTGATGGGGTGATGGCTTGGACCGCGAACTTGGTAAAGTTCTGCCAGGTGAGTTCTGGGATAATTTTTGGCGCAATATTCGCTGCGGCTTTACCCAGTAGTGGTAGTGTGACTGCAATTTTTTGCTGGTCATTATCGAAGCCAATATCCAGTAAGGGTTTAACTATTGCAAGATATGTGTGTATGTCATACTGGTCAGGGTCAAACTTGGGTAACTGAACGTGCGGTTTAGTTGCCATTTTTCCAAATATTTCCTGCTTACCTCTCTTCTACGCTCGGATCTAGAACCACCGCTGGCCACCAGTGTAATACTGGGTAGACTTAGGCTCGACTTCTCGTTCCTATTTCACCCAACGTGGAGCGGGGTCCTCTTTCGAGACTGGAGCTAGTGCAATAAAGAGAGGCAGGACAAAAAAAAACCTTCGGCAACACCATACACGTATGTTACCACAGTCAGACACAGGACACTTCAGCAGATATTACAACACAATATAGAGCAATACAAAAACCTTATCTAAGATATGGGTATCTCGCAGGATACTAGCTTTCTAGATACTGATGACAATACAACAAATCTTGGTACTAGGAGTGCAGTAAATACAGGTGCGCGCGGAGCGCGTAAGGAGGAGGGGGGGGGTTTGTGATCCACTAGGAGGAGATAGGGGAGACGCGGAGAGTGACTTAAGACGGCGAGGAGAAAGTTATAGTAATATTGGAGGATGCCTGATGTTGGCAAGGGAGTCTAGGTGTTTTCTGTTGGCGAAGACACTTTGACAAATAACTCTGGTTCTTACTTTGGCTTTAAGAGCGTGAGCGGGGAATGGAGAGGGTTTTTATGAGTAGCGTGCGGAGGGAGGGAATATCGTTAATACTCCCCTTTCTTGATATTTAGAGTGGGAACATGTTTCTGTAGGCATAGGCTTATTAATTTACACCTCTTCCAAGTATGATAGGTAGACTCTCGCTTCACAACACGTAACAAGGTCGGAATACTCGTAAATACTATTTCACAATATTACTTAGAGACTAGCCAATAGAACATCAATGATATTTTAGTCTTTCTTCTGGTTCTGGAGATATGTCTTTAGAAAGATTCGGGGTGACACTCGCACGTATTTTCACTTTAGATCTTAATCCACATTCTCGTCCTTCAACTGGATATTGTGTTCTGATTTACCCCAATAGAGATTACATAAATTCACTGCACAATACTTATTCTAAGAGAGAGGGAGTCACACTTAACCTACTTCACGATTGTTACAGGGTCACCCGTATTTCCTCATGGAGAGAAACAAGGACACGTCATCGGTGATCCGGTCGGACTGAGGGCGTCGTCAGGGCGGGGCGAGCCGAGAGGGCACGGGGCGGCTTGCGGGGGCATCCTCTCGCGTCCGGGGGCTTCCGGACTGGGCTCCGGTGTAAGGCCCGTAGGACTGGGGCCGAAGAGGTCCAGGAACCTCTGGGTCAGGTCCTGGCATCGCGGGGGCGTGGTGAGGTCTCGCCCGGGTGTCCTAGGGAGGGCCAGAAGAGGCGACAGACTGCGGTCTCCCACGACCAGAGGCGCCGTCAGGGGAGGGCTGCGGCAGCGATTGTCACGGGGGCCCGACAGGTGTGTCTGCTCGAAGGCCAAGCGTAGGGAACAGAGACCAGGGGAAGCAGGGAGGTCTGTCCGGGATATTCTGGAATGAGACCCCTGGAGTTCAGTCTCCGGTTGTGGAGACGTCCCTCTCCTAACTACGCCCTGGGAGCGACCATCGATCGTCTCTACCTGGACGCTGGGGGAGCGACCATCGATTGTCTCTACCCAAACACTGTGGGAGCGACCACTGATCGTCTCGACCGGAGGACTAAGGGAGCGACCATTGATTGTCTCTACCTGGACCCTGGGGGAGCGACCATTGATCGTCTCTACTTGAACACTGTGGGAGTGACCATTGATCGTCTCGACCGGAGCACTAAGGGAGCGACCATTGATCGTCTCTACCTGGACATTGTGGGAGCGACCATTGATCGTCTCAACCGGAACCCTAAGGGAGCGACCATTGATCGTCTCTACCTGGACACTGTGGGAGCGACCATTGATCGTCTCAACCGGAACCCCAAGGGAGCGACTGTTGATCGTCTCTACCTGGACACTGTGGGAGCGACCATTGATCGTCTCGACCGAATCACTGTGGGAGCGACCATAGATCGTCTCTACCAAATCACTGTGGGAGCGACCATAGATCGTCTCTACCAGAGGGGCGCTGCCTGGAATACTATTTCTGACTCCACCCCTAGCTAACTCAGTGATTCCGCCACGCGAAGGTAGTGTCTTTCACCTACGGTGGCGGCGGCGTGGTGGCTGAATGTCACAGGGGCGCACGGCCCGGGCTGACATGCGTCGTTGTTGCCCGGAGTGGTGGTGGCAAGTGGCGGCTACCCCGTGGGGTCCGAGTGGGGGTGTCGGCATTCTCGTGGGCGAACTCCGTTGTTTCTGGTTCGCCCTGTTGTCGGGGATACTATGGTATTCTCCGGGATATTCTGGAGTACCGTATGTGTGTCTGTATAAGCCACGCATTTCAAACACATTAAAAAAAAAAAAAAAAGATAAAGTAAAGCTTAAAAGTGAGTTGGGTGTAGTTCTGGAAATTTACCCTTTTAATATTCGATGATTTATGAAAGAATTTGATAGTCGTGTTGCAAACGTTGCAAACGACAGGTTTGGGCTTGAGTTTCTCTTAGCCTATTCTACAAGAGCTGGGACTTGTTTTTGTTATTCTGGTTTTAGTGTTTAATCTGCGGAATATGGGGTTTTACCCTACATACTGATATATTCAAACCTACAATAACGACTTGCCTTTGCAGCAGGCTAAGTGGGCAGGCCTTGATGCAGCGCAGCATTTAGAAATTTCGTTATTAGTGGAAATATGAACATTTTGGTAAATTTTTACAAGTGGACATTACACTCCCCAGGTAGTGTAATATTTTTCTGGTAATTTTTGATGCGATTCGAATGTTTTTGACCTTCATTTTTTTTCGGAAATGCCTCATTTCCCCTCTTATCCAATCATGAACTTTGATTGGACACGTAGGTGAAATCAAGCATTTTTCGAAAAAAAAAAAAAAAGTAAAAAACAACTCAAATCGCATCAAAAACCACCAGGAAAATATATTGCACCACCGGGTAACATAACGGAACAGATGAAACCTAACCAAACAGACGCAACGTAACCTCACCAAACGCAGTAAACCTAACCAGACTTAACCAAACATACCTATCCTAGGGGAATACGTAACGTAACTTCACCAAACACGCCAAACCTACCCCAACATACCTAACCAATCCCAGGGGAATACGTAATGTAACCTCACCAAACTCACTAAACCTAACCAAACCTACCCCAATATACCTAACCTATCCTAGGGGAATGCTTACCCTAGAGATACGATTGTCCAGGACGAGGGTCGTCCAGAACCTTTGAATCCAGTGGTTTATGAACAATATAATTTGCCAAGCCAGAAGGTGTGTGTTTTCCAGAAAAGTTCCATTGTAGTCAAAAACACAAAAATTATACCGTACCCGTGTCTTGGTTTTTGCGTACATTTTGTACCGACCATAGTACCACTGATGTCTGTCTTTTCTAAATTTGCACGGTTCCTGACAGTCTTGGCCATAAACTTCAGAAGGTAATACACCGTGTCTTCTAGAAAACTCAATAGCCTCTTCAGGTTCTGAGTGGAAACGCTTAATCACCGGTAAATAATCATCACACCCGGGACACACAGCACGTCTTTCTTCTTCAGAGGCCATAGCGAGAAGGAATTGAATTTTCCATCCAGATTGAATCAAAGAGCGCGATTCAAATTTATTGGCCGAATTCCATCACGTGACCTAAAGTAGGCCTATGAGTGGGTGATACAGACCTACGAGACGCATGCGCAGTCAAAGGGAAGAGAAACACACGTACGAACGCACGCATTTTTTACCCGGAGTGGCCGAGTGAAGATCCAAGTTAGTTTTTTTTTTTTTGGAATTGTAAATTTAATTCATTATCTCTGAAAATATCAATTTCCGAATGGGGTAATGGGGGTTCATTGTGATCCTTAGGGACTATACTATACGTTAACGGTGCTAAAATTCCGAAACTGCATATTGTCCACTTGTAAAATAATACCAACATTTTTGTTTGTTTTGTAATATGATATTAACTTGTGTATTCAGCCATCAGGATGCCTCTCCCTGAATAGGGGAGGGCTTTGAAGGGAAGGGCCTGACCGCAGGCGAAACATGCGCCAGCTAAGAGAAAACACGGGCCAATCAGTGATGAGACTCTCTGGTGCATGCGCAGTTTAGATGATTTTCGCCTGCGGCCAGGCCCTTCCATGGGAAGTCCTAATTTTAAGATCAGTCTCTGTAACTTTCATTCCTATCGAACATCACAAAACGAAGACAAAGAAGCATACCTTTGACAGTAAACATGTATTATATATATATGCAGTAATGTAGACAGACTCATTGAACAGTGTGATACCAGTCAAACAATATACCGTTTCTGCACTTCGAGAATACGTCGGACGCATTATCTTTGGCTATTGATAATGTGACGTGAGCAACTCTCCAAACCCTCCCTTCTCCGGCCACCCTCCCTCCCACTCACAGTTACCAGACGTGTGGGGTGTGGCAACTGCTTCATGAGTATTCGTCGACCACCAATGCTCCGAACAGTGGATAATGTGGAACTTTCCCTGACTGTACAGTAACTGGGGTAGATATTTCATAATGTTTCATGTGTTGCACTTAAATCTTCGGACAAAACCGCGACATGACTTTTGTCTCTGATTGTACAGGCGTACATACATATACATATGCTACAAGCACATATGTGATATATTAATATATATATAGACAGGGAGACATAAGTACATATACACCCTAAATAGATACATATACATAGTCAGGGACGTGCACAAAGGGTGTGCTCGGGGCCCTTTTTATTCATATCAAAAATACCCTTTTAGTCACACTCAGGCAAAGAAGAGTGCCCTTATCGTCAAAATCTAGAACTTTATGCCCACCCTGTACTTTAAAATGTTGTTGCATTAATTCGAGCTATCTTATCGAAAACTCATGTTTATGTATATTTTTTTTTTTTTAATTCAAGGATACACATTGGGTGGTGAATTTTTAGCGTACAAACCAGTTTATGACTAATAAAGCCGTCTAGCTTAGTCTCAGCAAGATATGTGTAAAAGATACCTGGTCTGCTTCGTCAGCTGGCCTGGTCCAAGCCAGCTGGGTGTATTTATCTAGTTGCATTTACCTAGATGTGATATACAGGAAATGAGCTACGCACGTGGAGTCCAGTCTCTAAGTCTCAAGCAGTCAAACTTTGCTTTAAACTCATTTAAGTTCCTGGACTGGACGATCTCTTGTCCAGGCTATTCCACAGGCCAATGAATCTATATGGAAAACTGTTTTTCTTGATATCTTTCAAACAACTCGTCTTTTTCACTTTCTTTCCATGTCCTCTTGTTGCACTTCCCTCCCATATTAACAGATCTTCTCTGTCAATTTTGTCTTCTCCCATCATGGCGCTGAACACTGCAAGCATGTCACCCCTCTCTCTTCTTTTTTCTAAGGAAGGCAGACCCAGCTTTTCTAGTCTTACTTTGTTCGATGGATCTGCCAGGCTGGGAACCATCTTGGTTGCTGTTCTTTAGTAGATCGTGTTTATATTTTTCTTTTTATGTGGGGACCACTCCACTGCCGCATATTCCAACCTGGGACGAATCATAGCCACTATCAATTTTTTCATCATCTCCTCATCCACATATTGGAATGCCACTCTTTTGTCAAGAGCTTAAATGTCTCTCTGACAGTCTTGCCAATGTGTTTTTCGGGTGACAGATTATCCTGGACCAACATTCCCAGTTCCTTCCCTTCTCTCGCTTTTGTGATGGGGGGGTGCGGTAGCACAGTGGTAGTGCGCCGGACTCGTAATCGCGGGATTGCGAGTTCGAGTCTCGCCCGGGCTGCCGTGCCGGGAGTGGTAGCTCGCTCCTGTAACCCTAGCGGGGCTATATAGTCCAATACAGGGCTTAGCTCGGGGGAACTCCATTTCGCTTTTGTGATTGGTTTCTTTCTCATTAATTCAGTGATGGCCTCTTAGTACTTGTACCCGTTTCCAATATTTTGCTTTTTTTTTTTTTTTTCACTGAATTTTTCCTCCCATCTTTCTGCTGCATATTACAATCCTCGTCAACATCTACTCTCCCTATGATATTTGCATCGTCTGCAAACAGACCTGCATAACTATGCAGTTCCATGCACCATATTGTTTATGTTAATCAGGAACATTACAGGCTCCAGCACCAAACCCTGGAGGACTCCACTTTTTACTTCCCTCCACCCTGATATTCTGTCCTTTATTACTGTCTTCATCTGTTGGTCTCTCATGAAGTCTCTTATCCACTCCAAGAGGTTCCCCTTTAGTCTTCCTTTGTGCTCTAATTTCCACATTAGCCGCTTATGGGGTACCTCATTAAAGGTTTTCTCCAGATCTAAGTACACACAGTTCACCCAACTACCTCTCTCCTGTAGCCCGTCAGTCATCTTTGAGTAGACTCTTGACAAATTAGAGACACACAACTCATCTGTTGGTCTCTCATGAAGTCTCTAATCCACTCCAAGAGGTTCCCCTTCTGTCTTCCTATTGCTCCAGAGTCCACATTAGCCGCTTATGGGGTACATCGTCAAAGGTTTTCTCCAGATCTAAGTACACACAGTCTACCCAACTACCTCTCTCCTGTAGCCCGTCAGTCACCTTTGAGTAGACTCTCAACAAATTAGACACACACAAATTTCTGACATTTTCGTGGTTCATCGTTTAAAAGTCAGGTTCCCCTAATTAGACTGAAATACCGCCAAATTCTTTGAATTTAGAGCACATAGCTGTTACTAATCAGATATTTTCTCTTAAAGGTATAGTAGGGTATCTAATCCTAGTTTACTTCCTTTGTTTGTTAACTTATTAATTAAAATAATATTGACATCCTTAAAATTTTGATTTCACCCTTTATAGAATTAAAAAAAAAAAATCATTATCAACTAACATAAAAGTTAAATATCGACTTGTATTTACTTTCCCTTCAAGGATAACCGCGACTGCTGGCACTAAATTTAGTCTGAGATAATTCAATTTACTTTTTCCAGTTTTCACTGATACAAATATAGTATACACTGAGACCTGCTTAAGCTTGAAGTTTTTAACTTTATTGGCTTGGGAACATGAAAATTTTCATATATTATTAATTGAAAAGCAAATATTTAAAGCAAGAATCAAACTTATTTCTATATTAATTTAAAATTATAATTTAATCTTATTACAAAATAAAATATAGAAAAGTAAATTTAAAAATATAGTAAATTTTATTCTAAAATCTGTCCTATTATATGTATACATTCATAAAGAATTTCCACACAAACTCATACAAAATTCAAGGACAGTGTAGAGCGACAGCCATATACAACTGTAACCTAATTCAACCAGTGAAACTACCTTACTAAACCTGGATATCAGCTATGTAACATATATAATATATTGGGCCAAATAAACATACGTAGTAAGAGTGATCACGTTCTTAAATATAAATGTTCCATGCGGCCATATCTGCTATGGAACAGGGTGCGGCTGTGCCTGAGGACCCCCCTTCCGCACACTACGTGCTCTCAGGGCCCTCAGGAGCCTTACCTCAAGATCGCACTCATAACTTATCAACTAAAACAGATCTTATGCCACCCATTATATCTAATACCCAGGAGGTCTGAGTCAGGTCTCTCTCATGAATATATAGTGGCCCCTTATTTAGCAGATTAGTGTATTGGAAAGCCTGGTTTAGTCCGCATAATTTTACTTATTAATAAAAATAAAGCTTGATTTTACTCTTGATTTTACCCCTGGGGGTAGGGTTTTTTTTTTTTCAAGAATACTCCCCCAGTATCCCTGCTTGTCGTAAAGCCGACTAAAAGGGTTGGCGGAGGGTTAGGGCTCCTCCCCGGAAAACAACTAACTAAAAAGACAAACAAAAAGCCTCGGACAAGGACTGACCAAACGATGACGACCCAGGACCAGACAAAGGACTTGGTAATGGGAACATGGAACATAAGAGGTGCGAATGATAAAGTGAAAGAGAGAGAGAGTGTCCAGGTGCTTGAGGGTGCGAAAGTGGATGTATGTGGAATAACTGAAACAAAATGGAGAGGAGAAAATGTGCGAGAATGGGAGTATGGATGGGGTATATGTGCAGGAGTAGGTGAGAATAAGAGGGTAAAAGAAGGAGTATGTATAGTTGTGAGTAAAAGATGGAAGAAGAGCATAAGACAGTATGGATCACTTGGGTCAAGGATTGTGTGGGTTAGGTTGAAAGTTGGAATACAAATGTGGGCGATTGTGTGTGTGTATGCGTCAATGCAAGATTGTGCTAGCAGAGTGAGAGAAGATATCTGGACAAATGTGGAAGTGTGCGTGGAAAAGTTTGGAAGGAATGAGAGAGTGTTTTTGATCAGCGATATGAATGGTAAACTAGGGAATGTGAAGGTGGATGGAATAGTTGATGAGTGGGGTGTGCCTGCTGAGATAGATGAGAATGGCAGTGCGTTAGTGGACATTTGTGCTGGGAGGGGGTTGGTGATAGCCAATACCCTCTTCAGGCATAAAATGATCCACAGGTATACATGGCGAGTGATGAGAAGGGTGGGTGGTGAACTGAATGAAAGGAAGGCAATGACTGATTACCGGTATGTGTGTGTGGATGAAAGGATGCGAAGATGTGTAATGGATGCAAGAGCTTATAGAGGTTGGGGGGAGTGGACTTTCTGACCACTCCTTGGTGGTGGCCAGAATTAGGATCCAAGTAAGATGGAGAAATAGAAGAAGGGAAAGACGAGAGGAAGGAATAGTTGCAAGGAGAGTGGAATAGTTACAAGAGGATGAGAAAAAGGCAGAGTATAAGAGAGAAGTGGAGGAACGATTGGGCAAATATGAATTGGAGCGGATAGGGGACGTGGAAGGTGTGTGCAGGATATTTACAGAAGAAATATGTGCAGCATGTGATGTGGTGTGTGGGATGAAGAGAACACGGATGGGGGTGCAAGGAACAGCGTGGTGGACTGAAGGGGTGAGACAGGCTGTAGCACAAAAGAAGAAAGCATCCAATGAATGGATGAGAAATAGGGGCGTGGAAGAAGTTGAGAGGAGAAATAGAGAGTTATATGTAGAAAGAAAGAGGTGAAAAGATTAGTAAGAGAGAGTAAGAAAAGAGTGGATGAGGAATTTGGAAGGAATTTGAGTGTAAAGTGGAGGGACTGTAAGAAAATGTTCTGGAAAGAGGTGAAGAGAGTAAGACAGGATGGAAGTGAAGTTAGCAGGGGAGTGAAAGATAAAAATGGTAGATTACTAGTGGAGAAGGGTGAAAAAGTGACCAGATGGAGAGAGCACTTTAAGGAATTGTTGAACATACAGGATGGAAGTAATGCGAGTATAAGTGGCTGGGGAATGGCTGAGAGAAGGAGGGAGGTGAGAAGACAGGAAGAAATCAGTAGGATAGAAGTTGTGGAAGCAATGAAGAAAGTTAAATTGGGGAAAGCCCCAGGAATTGATGGAGTGTGTGGTGAAATGCTGAAGCATGGGGGAGAGATAGTAGTAGAATGGATGTGGAAGATGTGCAGATTGGCCTGGGAGGATTGGAAGTCAGGTATAATTATTCCCTTGTACAAAGGAAAAAGGGAAAAAGAAGTGTGTGGTAATCATAGGGGCATTTGTCTTCTTAGTATAATAGAAAAAGTGTAATGGTAGGATACTTATTGACAGAGTTAGAGAAAGAACAGAGGAATTAGTTGGAGAAGAACAGGGAGGCTTTAAGAAAGGAAGAGGTTGTTTAGATCAGATATTCATTCTTAGATCTTCAGTGGAAAAGCTTCTAGAGAAGGGAAAGAAGTTGTATGCAGCTTTCATGGATTTGGAGAAAGCATATGACAGGGTGGATAGACAAGGATTGTGGAAAGTATTAAGAATATATGGAGTAGATGGGAAGTTGTTGAATGCTTTGAAGAGTATGTATGATGGTGCTATGGCTGCAGTGCGTGTGGATGGTGAACTAAGTGAATTTTTCTCTTTGAAGGTTAGGTTGAAACAAGGATGTGCCATGTCTCCATGGTTGTTCAATCTGTACATGGATGGGGTAATAAAAGGGGTACAAGGTAGGGTAGTGGATGTTGGAGTGGCCCTGGTGAGAGAGGATAGTTGTTTGGAAACTCCCTGTACTGTTGTTTGCAGATGATACTGTGTTGTTGAATGAAGACGAAAGGGAGCTGCAAGGCTTGGTGGATGAGTTTGGGAGAGTGAGTAAGAAACGTAATCTAAAGGTGAAAGTAGGAAAGCGTAAAATGATGGTCTTTGAGGGAGGTGAAGTCAGTGAATGTACAGCGAGGTTGGATGGTGAGGAATTGGAAAATGTGAGTACGTTTAAGTACTTGGGTAGTGTGATGAGTAAGGATGGAGGTTTGGAGGGTGAAGTGCTTGAAAGAGTACAGCAGGGAAGAAAGGTTGCTGGTTCTTTGAAAGCAGTGATAAGAAACAGGGAAGTGAGCATGGAAGTGAAAAAGTTACTACATGACAGTATTATGATACCAACTCTAACGTATGGAAGTGAAGCTTGGACGTTGTTGGTAGGACACAAGTCAAGAGTGAGAGCAGTGGAAATGAGTTATTTAAGAGGAGCCTGTGGAGTCACATGGAGAGAGAGGCTGACGAAGGAGAATATAAAGGAGCGTTGTGGTGTGGATGTGGATGTGATAGGAAGCGTTATGAGGAACACACTGAGGTGGTTTGGACATGTGGAGAGGATGGAGAGTGAAAGACTGACGAAGAGAGTGTATGTGAGTGAGGTGGAGGGGGGAAGAGGGAGGGGGAGGCCAAGGATGAGATGGAGGAATGGGGTGGATAGGTATATGAGAGAGGGGGGTGTGAGTTGGGAGCAGGGCAGTGAAATGGCGGGGGGACAGGACGACGTGGAGGCGATTTGTTTGTAGCCACCCCAAACTGGATTGAGGCGTCTAGCAATAGATAGATAGATTTTACTCTTGTTTTTTACGGTAAATTCAATCAGGTGCAAAGAGCTCATTTCAAAATTCGTCTAAAAAATTGTTTTTAACTCGGAGAGGGAGAGGTACAAAAAAATAAATATTTTGCAAACCTCAAAATTTACACTAGATCAAGATTACTGTTCTTTTTTTGTTATGAATTCCTTGTAAAAACATTTTTAAAAATCAGATTTAGTAAAACCAAACTTTTCTTTCCAAAACACTAATCTGATAAATAAGGTGCCACTATACATTCATGAAAGAGATCTAACTCAGACTTCCTGGGTATAATAAGTTAGGAAGTGGCATTAGGCCAATTTTAGTAGAAAATTATAGGGACGATCTTGAGGTAAGACTCCTGAGGACCCCGGGAACACAGCCGGAGAAAGAGTGTGTGAAGGGGTCCTCAGGCACAGCCGCACCCCGTTCCACTGTAGATATGGCCGCATGGAACCATTAAATATAAGAACCTGATCTCATTCAGCGTATATGGTGATTTGACCCTACCTTTTGTATATGTTATACGTGAGATAAGCAGGTCCAATAGTGAAGTATTCCGACTGAGCTCGATTGCAATTGTATATGGCTGTTGCTCTGCGTTATCTTTAAGTCTTGTGTAAGTTAGTACATAAGGCGATTTGATATATATACAAATAACAAGGTGATATCTGAAGGAGTGTTTACTAAGACGAAAATTTTGCTTTTTCACTTAAAATTTAAATGTGCGTTGGGGGATGTGTCTTTGGAGTTCTATAAACTTTACTTCTCTGTAGCTAATAATTTTGTATAAGAGAAATAAACGGAGTGTAACCGCTTCAAGTACAGGTTAGAAGTCTCTCTTCTGGCCTAAATCTCGGGTTAAGCTAGTCTTGGGGGACATCTTTTGAGTGCAAATCAAAGATTTTTGTTAAACTATAGCCTATCATTGTTTGGAGTTAATAAATTATCTTCATTCAAGAGCTCCTTGAGCTCATTCATAGTAGAGACCTAAGAGATGGATCAGAATAAAAAATAGTCCAACTGTTCGTCAGGAATAGACATTAGAAGTTTCCAGGGTATAAGCAACTGGGAGGATTAAGGTAATTTTTACGGTAAAAATTAAAAAAATAACGGCAATTAGGAAAAATCGCAAGGAAAATGGTAGTCGAGCAGATCTTTTTGGGTCGAATCTGCATTCGTATGTTGAGTTTTTTTCTCGCTCTATAATTTTTTTTCCTTTTCTCCTAGAATGGAAGCTAGGATTATAACAGCGCATCTGATTAATAGAGTTATAGTTGTAATGGATGATAGAATGATCATTGTTTTTTCTAGGAATTTCTAGTCCTTGTGATTGGAAGTCACATATACTGGATCTACTAAGAAAAACTGAAATTCTAAAAGGAGATCAAGTCTCCATGATAAGTGCTTAGATCTTAGGCATTTATCTGCCATTTTAGAATGAAATGGCCGAAATTTGAAGGTATTAGACTGTAAATCTAAAGGTGAGTGAACTACAGTACTCCTTCATTAGTTTACAAGGTTTAAAGGATTTTTACTTTTATTAAAAGCTTTGAAGGCTTTTAGTTTAATTAACTTAAAACCGTGAGGACTGAAACATGAGAATGTATGGTAGGGAATTTTACCTTATCTTAGAAGATCAAAACTTCTTGTTCTTGTACATTAACATATATGTTAAATCTCAGTGAATGCTCACATTTTTAGATTTGCAATCTAACGTCTTAACAATTTCGCTGTGAGATTTTAATGCAACGATGGCTTTTCCCAACAGATCATAAGGATATTGGAACTTTATATTTTGTTTTAGGAGCTTTAACTGGGAAAGTTGGAACTTCTTTAAGACTAGCAATTGGGGCTGAATTGGGTCAGCCAGGAAGGTTAATTGGAGATGACCAAATTTATAATGTAGTAGTCACTGCTCATGGATTTATTATGATTTTCTTTATAGTTATGCCTATTATAATTGGTGGGTTTGGAAATTGATTGGTTCCTTTAATATTAGGGGCACCGGATATGGAATTTCCTCAAACAAATAACATAAGGTTTTGATTGTTACCTCCTTCGTTAACTTTGCTTTTAATAAGAGGAATGGTAGGTAGGGGGGTTGGAACAGGCTGAACTGTGTATTCTCCCGTATCGGCAACTATTGCTCATGCTGGAGCGTCTGTTGATTTAGGAATTTTTTCTTTACATCTAGCTGGGGTTTCTTCTATTTTGGGGGCTATTAATTTTATAACTACAGTTATTAATATGCGACCTCGAGGAATAACGATGGATCGTATGCCCTTGTTTGCTTGATCAGTATTTATTACTGCTATTTTACTTTTAATTTCTTTACCTGTTTTGGCTGGTGCAATTACTATGTTATGGACAGATCGTAACCTGAATAATTCTTTCTTTGATCCAGCGGGAGGAGGGGACCCGGTTCTTTATCAGCATTTTGATTTTTTGGGCACCCTGAAGTTTATATTTTAATTTTACCTGCGTTTGGAATTATTTTACATATTGTTAGTCAAGAATCAGGAAAAAAAAAAAAAAAAAAAGCTTTTGGAAGATTGGCTATGATTTGTACTATACTAGCCATTGGAATTCTTGGTTTTGTAGTGTGAGCTCATCACATGTTTACTGTGGGGATGGACGTAGATACACGAGCGTACTTTACGTCGGCTACAATAATTATTGCAGTTCCGACTGGATTTAAAATTTTTAGGTGATTAGGAACCCTTCATGGAACACAAATTAATTATAGACCTTCTTTGTGTTGGGGGTTAGGATTCATTTTTTTTAATTCACAGTAGGTGGATTGACAGTAGTTGTATTAGCTAATTCTTTAATTGATATTGTTTTACATGACACTTATTATGTTGTAGCACATTTCCATTATGTGCTTTCAATGGGTGCTGTTTTTGGAATTTTTGCAGGATTAGCACACTGATATCCTTTATTTACTGGGTTAGCATTAAATCCTAAATGGCTTACAATTCATTTTTATACTATGTTTTTGGGGGTTAATGTTACTTTTTTCGCTCAGCATTTCTTAGGGTTAAATGGGATGCCTCGACGATATTCTGATTATCCTGATGCCTATGCAGCTTGAAATGTCTTGTCGTCTCTCGGGTCTATAATTTCTTTGGTGGCTGTGTTGTGGTTCATTGGTATTATTTGAGAAAGATTAGTCTTATCGTGTTGTTGTGTTTTCAATGTACTTCCCTACTTCTGTTGAATAAAAGCATGCATATCCTCCTGCAGATTATAGATATATAGAAATTCCTTTAGTTTCTAATTTCTAAAATGGCAGATTAATGTACTAGGCTTAGGACCTATGAATGAGAATATTATTCTCTTCTAGAATTAGTTAATGGCAACTTGAGGGTATATAGGATTGAAAGATAGGGCTTCTCCTCATAGAGCAATTAATTTTTTTTCATGATCATGCAATAGTGGTTCTCATTCTTATTACGACTCTTGTGGGGTATATAAAATCTAGATTATTTTTTAACACGTTTGTTAATCGTTTTTTATTAGAATATCAAACTATTGAGGTGATTTGAACTGTTCTTCCTGCTTTGATTCTGATCTTTATTGCTTTACTTTCGTTACGACTTCATTAGCCTACTTGTTGAATGAAGTTAATAATCCAAGTGTAACTTTAAAATCTATTGGGCATAAATGATACTGAAGTTATGAATATTCTAATTTTTCTCAATTAGAATTCGATTCGTTTATAATTCCTACCGATGAGTTGGGGGAAGCTGGGTTCCGGCTTTTGGATGTCGATAATCGAGCCGTTCTACCTTTTAACACTCAAATTCGAGTGTTGGTAAGGGCGGCGGATGTTATTCATTCTTGAACAGTGCCTCCTTTAGGAGTGAAAGTTGATGCTATTCCTGGTCGTTTAAATCAAATTAGGTTTTTAATTTCTCGTCCTGGTTTATTCTATGGTCAGTGTTCAGAAATTTGCATCTGGGCACATTTCACAGATCTTTTAGAACAAGGTACCCTACCATAACAAGTGTGTGCGTGTGTGTGTGTGTGTGTGTGTGTGTGTGTTCTTACCTAATTGTAAGAATTTTTGGGTAAGAACAAACTCACCAACGTTAGGTCGAAGAGTGGTTTTTAACACACACACACACACACACACACACACACGTGTTCTTACCTAATTGTATCTTTACAGGAATGAGTCAAGCTCGTACTGTCCCGTGTCTTAAACCATATTTATCGTACATATCCTTAAATTTGTGAATTGTTTTGGCACACACTATTTCATTCGGTAGTGCATTCAGTTTGGGAAACTGAATTTCTTTACGTCTTTATCACCTCTCTTCTTATGCAGTTTTTTGCAGTGTCCTCTTGCTGATGCTTCTCCATATGTTAAGTAATCATTTATGTCTATTTTCTCCTTCCCTGATATGCACTTATATAGCATTATCATGTCACCTCTTTTCCTTCTCTCCTGTAGTGTTGGTAGATTCAGTTTATTTAGTCTTTCTTCGTAGCTTAGGTCCCTTAAGCTTGGTATCCATCTTGTAGTGGCCCTTTGAACTTTTTCAATCCTGTCTATATGCTTTTTGAGATGAGGACTCCAGACTACTGATGCATATTCCAGGGTTGGTCTAATGAATGATGTTATTATCCTTCTTAGCATGTCTTCATTTATGTATGTGAATGCTATTCTCATATTTGCAAGCAGTGTATACATGTTCCGTACCTTCTCGCTGATGTGGTCAGCCGGAGATAGTCTGTTATTGATAATCACACCTATGTCTTTCTCTCTTTCTGATGTGTATAGAGTTTTATTTCCTAACTTATAATCCCAATCAGGTCTTTTTCCACTTTTACCAAACTTGATTACATGACACTTGTCCATATTGAATTCCATTTGCCATGTACTACTCCATTCATGAAGTTTATTTAATTCTTCTTGTAGCTCCCTACAAGAGTCTGTGCTAGTAATTCTCCTTTGTATTTTTGCATCATCTGCAAACCTATTCAGATAGCTCTCATTTCCAGTGTTACTGTTTATATCATTTATATACACTAAAAACATGATTGGTGCCAGCACTGAACCCTGTGGTACTCCACTAGTCACTTCTTTCCATGATGAGTAGTTTCCTCTTAGCACTGTCCTCATTTCTCTTTTTATGAGAAAGTCTTGCATCCAACAAAACAGTTTGTCTCGAATTCCTCCTTGATGGTACAGTTTCCATAAAAGTCTTTGGTGTGGTACTGTGTCAAAAGCTTTCTTGAAATCTAAATAGATACTGTCCACCCATCCTTCCCTTTCCTGTATTGTGTTTGTTTCTGTGTGTGTGTGTGTGTGTGTGTGTGTGTGTGTGTGTGTGTGTGTGTGTGTGTGTGTCATAAAAGACTTTGTAGTTACTTGTAGTGGAGTTATATATATATTAGACTTGTGGACGAGCGGTTGTTATACTTGAGTAGCTTTGTAAGTAGATAATCTTCTTTCCCATTTGTCATGTAGTGACAGGAGAGGTAAAGAATAGTATGGGACTATTTTTATTTGTCTAGGAAATATTAACAAGTCTCTCACACAGAGCGAGGTATAAAGTAGAGTCCCGCTAGCTATCTCTCTGTCTCGCTCTCTCTGTCTCTCTCTCAAGTTGCTAAGCCCTTCTCCCTGCGACCTGTCTGTACTATGGCTAGCTTCCTTCTGAGCTCTCTTTCCTAAATTCTGGTGAAACAGGAGACGTATCACGTGTGTTCCTTGTGATTGGAAAGTTCTAGAAGCCTGTGTGTGAGTATGTGTGTATGTGTGTTCACCTGGTGATCGCTGACCAACTAACTGCATCATCTCCTGACTCCTACTTCCTAGTCTGTCGTCAGCTTTTCCTCAGTGTAACTTGCAAGATCATTTCCCATTCCCAGGCTCACATAGAGCTGTCTATCTATCTATTTATCTATCTATCTATTATGATTTGTAAAATATAATATGGAGTCCTAATATATGCTCGGTCACGCGAAAATGGCGTACCATCGACAGTTAATAGTCATAACATATTAATACATATTATATATATATTATAATGAACTTATAAGCTAATTCAGTGAAATACATAATATTGTAAAATTAACATAATTGAATGAATATTGTTTACATAAAATATTTATAGTAAATAGTGATTATTCAGTAATATTACATTTTAAACAAGTTGTATACATATTTGAATAAATGCATTAAAAGTAAATTATTTAACTGTAATACAGTATGTACTTGGGTTATTGTAGTGAAATGTATACATGCAAGAAGAAAAAAAAAAAAGTTTAAAATTAAGATTATGGTAAGAGTTATTAATATTTCATTTAAAGATAATGGTACTGGTATGCCATACATGGGTCATTCTTCTTTGTATTTTTTTTTTATATATATAATTAATACTATATACAAAATATGTACACTTCATTCAGGGGGGTTAACTTGGATGTTAACTCTCCCTCCACTAAATAATGACTCCAAATTAGCAATTCTTGCATGCATTCTGTGCATTGCGAACAGCAGTACTGCAACTACAATGCAGACAATTATAAAGACAGTAGGTGCTGGGCTATACACATAATATAGGTTGAACATACTCAAACTCAAATCTTCCCAGGGCTTCATTGTTTCATTGATCAGCTGGATAGTTTCAAACTTAGGTGAAGTCAACTTAATACTTGTGCTCATGTTTAAGTTCATATCAGGCAGTGAGTGGAAATGTTTGTGTGTATGATTGAGAATGGCGTAGTGATTGATGGTGGATAAAGTAGACATGGCTGGTGTAAACACCGCACAGTAGTCTGGTGCTATGTATAATCCTGATGCTGATGTATGAGATGGTGGTATATCTGGACAGACTATGTAAACTGATGTGTTATGAGGGAAATAAAAAAACTGTGAGTGTCCAATGCGTTGATGGTGTACAAGTTTATCTGGAGCAAAAGTGAAGCTGCAATGATGATGAATATTGTCATTTCTGATGATAGCCATTTCACAAGGGACTGTATCAGTAGGCTGAAACGTGAAAATGTACGCAGGACAAAGATGAACAGCATGTAAGGATGTGCGGCACTTTCGTTCAATCGTTGATTCACTTGCGAAAGTGACAGTGTCCCGTCTCTTGGAGACCATGATGAGTTCGGTGTCTGTGTTGATGTTGATGATGACCAAAGTGTTGTTATTTTTATAGGGGTATTTGGTATACTGTGAACAGGTCTTCAGTGATGATTGGTACATGAACTACTACTGATGTTGGTGTTAGTGTTGCTTCTAAATATGGGTTATATTGCATGAATTCCCTACTGCGGAACAACGGCTTCAATTTATGTTTATGTATGCCTTGACTAACTGTCTGACGTAGCTCATGAACTGGGAGTAACCATCACCAGCATTCGAAATTCCTTGCATAAGCGCCCTGAAACGATCTCTAGTGTTCTCTAATTGTAGTAGAATCGTGTCAATATGTTCTGTGATGATGGAGAAGTGTTGGAAAAGTGTAACGTTTCCCTCCATTTCATTTATTTTATCTACACTCTCGAGAGCTGTTTTCTGCTTTTTTCAGATTTTTCACAATTGTCTTCATTGCTGAGTTCTGTCCTGTGATGAATTTATCTTGGTATGTTAGTACCTGAGCTATCTTTTTAAATTTGTTGTTTATTTCTTTAAGGTCATCCTCTGTAGCCAATCCAAAGATGTTCCCAAGAACTGCGCCACCCAGGTCGAACAAACTGCGCTTTTGGCGAGTACGTGTGATGTTGTTCCTGTCGCTCAGTACCTCCGTTCCATAAGATGGGAGATCTTGGATCATGATGAGCATAGTTGACTTTGCCTGTTCTAGTTTCCATTTCGCTAACTTTACCATTTCATTCACTTCCTTGGTGTTATGTGCTTGTGAAACATAATTTCCTATCATGAAGTCCAGAGTTCGCATCGGCGTCGCAAGTCTGTCTAGATAAGTAGGTAATTCATACAAGTAATCTAGACTTATTTCAGTACTCATGACGTCCTTAACGATTGTAGTCGTGGCCGTTGGAGCTATGAGGCATCCTTGTCGTACTATGTGTTGGGGGTCTAAGTGCGCATATCCTCTTGCTATGTAGAGGAGAATCCATAGCATAAGTCCCTTCATCGTAACCTACCGAAAAAAAAAAAAATCTATTAATTTCCTAATATGGTCATGCTGTGGTCGATGATAGTGATGATGTGCGTTACGGTTGATTGTTATTTCATTTATAGAAGGAGTTTAAATCGATATTTAATTCTCGTAAATGATGTACTGTAGATTTTATTGGAACAGTTGCACCTGTTCGATTGTTTGGTATATGACCTTAATTTCTTTTTGTAATCATTGTTGTTTTCTTGCTTGGTTTCCTGAGGTACGTTCGCCTGTTCGGTTGTATCCGAGGCTGAATAATTATGGGATAATTCCCTTGAAACTCGTTTTAAATGGTCAATATGAACTTGTTTCTCCTCGCCACTTGAAAGTGACTTAATTAAAACTTAGTTTGCTTTTATGTTAATTACTCTGTATGGGCCCTCAAATTTTGGGGATAATTTATTGTCTCTCGTATGAATGACACCGTAAACAATGTCTCCTAAGCTGATAGGTGAATCTCTTGCCTTCTTGTTAAATGCCTCCGTCATTTCTTCCTTGGACATCGTTAATTGTTTTTTGACTCTTTTGTGAATGTCCTGGAATTCACGTAAACGGAGTTTAGAGTAATCATCGTAACTGTATATAGGCATGCTGTCACCTTCTAGGATCTCATATGGTAATTTTTTATCTGTGCCATATATAATGAAATGTGGTGTGTCACCGATGGATTTATTTATAGACCCATTTATTGAGGCTTCTACTCTGGGAATCCAATCATCCCAGCTTGCATAATTTTCACTGAGAATGTGTCGTAGCACATCTAATACTTTTTTATTTTGTCTCTCTACCAACCCATTCGATGCTGGGTGATAGGCCAAAACGTTAACCATTTTGATGTTGTATTGTTTACATATTTCTTGTAAGATCTCAGAATTAAATTCTCCTCCATTATCACTTATTAGTACCTTTGGGGTAGTAAAGCGACATATTACATTATCTGTTATTGCCTTTGCTACTGTCTCTGCTGTCTTATCTTTATTTGGAGCTAAAATGACATAACGGGAAAAATGATCCGTTGCTACGAATAAGTATAGGTTATTATTGTATGATAATGGCATCTTGAGTAAATCAACAGCGACAACGTCCCATGGTTGATGTGGTACAGGGTAATTACCCATCGGTGCAGGTGTGATTGGGTATCCTTTGTGTTTCGCACATGATTCGCATCTGTCTATATGATTGTTTATATCTTTTCGTAATGAAGGCCAGTAATATAACAGCTGGGCTTGGTTGAGTGTCTTATCCTTTCCAGGATGTCCTGCATGTGGGCTGTCGTGTATCAATCGTAATACTTGGGGTATCATGTCATTAGGTACTACCAACTGGTTAGTATGTCTTTGGCGTTTTGGTTGTTTAGAGTTAATTTTGTGTAATGTATTATTGACCATTGTGAATTGTTCAAGTGGGACATGCAGTTTGGGTAATTGTATGTCATCTCCACTTTCTAACGTATATAACTTTAGACCAGTTGGGTCAAGTCTTTGTGCCTTTGCGATATCCTCGTGGTTTGGGATATTTCCTTTGAGATCTAACGCCGCGACCTGAACTGTGTTCGGGTTCCTAGATAATGCGTCAGCTACTACGTTCATTTTACCTTGTATATAATGAATTTGTACATTGTAGTTTTCAACTGTACATTTCCATCTTGCTCTCCTCCCAGAAAGGAGTTTTTCTTTAAACATACCCACCAGTGGTTTATGGTCGGTGAATAAGTGGATTTCGTAACCGTATACCAAATCTCGAAACTTTTGTAATGCAAAAACCACTGCAAGTGCCGCTAAGTCTGTAGTGCAATAATTTTTCTCTGCACCTCTTGTTTGTCTGCTGGCAAATGCAATTGGTTGATTCTTTCCTCTTTTATCTTCCTGCATCAGTACACCCCCTAATCCTTTAACTGATGCGTCTGTACAAATAAGAAATGATTTTGTGCAATCTGGATATGCTAAATAAGGTGCATTTGTTAGTTTAATTTTTAGATTGTTAAATGCCCTTTTTTGTTCTTCTTCCCATTGGAATACAGCATCTTTTTTGAGTAGCTGGAATAGAGGAAAGACTATATGAGAGAACTGTGGTACGAATGACCTATAGTACCCAGCCAGACCTAAAAATTGTCTAACTTCGTCAGTCGTAGTGGGTTCAGGAAAATCTCTCACTGCCTGTATTTTGTCATCAGTGGTGTGAATACCATCAGAACTTAATTTGAGGCCTAAGAAATTTATTTCCTTAAAGCAAAATTTGCATTTAGAAAGTTTAATTTTTAAACCAGCATCACTAAGCTTTTGTAAGAGTAAGTCTAATTTCCTGAGATGATCCTTAATATTCTTCGTTGCGATTATAATATCGTCAAGATAAATAAATATTCCTTGTCCTAAAATTCCGGACAATACGCAATTCATAAGACGCTGGAATGTGCCTGGGGCTGTCCTCAGTCCCATTGGAATTCTTGTATATTGATAATGGCCTCTGTTTGTTGAAAAGGCAGTGTATTTAAGTGACTCAGATACCGGAATCTGATAATAGCCGTGTAGGAGATCGATGGTCGAGAATATATTATTCTCAGGACCAATATTCTGTAGAACATCGCTTAGCAATGGCATGGGAAATCTGTCTGGGATTGTGTGATTATTTAGTTTACGGTAATCTACTACCGCACGCATTTCTCCATTTCGTTTGGGCACGAAGAATAAGGGGGCATTCCATGGGGAGACTGAAGGCTCAATAATTCCAAGTTTTAACATTTCATCGACATACTGATTTGCAAGTGTATGTTGGGAGTGTGGTATGCGGTAAGCTGGTACGAAAATTGGTGGTGTTTCTGGGTGCACATTAATCATGTGATTAATCAAGTTAGTACACCCTAATTGTTCTCCGGGCAATGCTACGGTGTCCCTGTGTGTTTCCAGCAGGGTTAACAAATCATTTTCTTCATCATATTCACCTGAGTGAATTAAATTCTCTTTTATTCTTTCTCTATCTGTAGATTTTATCTCACTTGTCACTCCAGCTATAACTATTTCCTTCACAGGGGCGGGACATTTTTCAATATTACCTATGCAAGTTCCCTTTTTCAACTGAACTTCCCCATTCATGTGATTAATTATGAATATCTGAGTTTGCCCTTCGTCGTTCGTATGACATAATGCGTTTTCTACTGGCAATCCCTTTACTTTACATAATTCTTCTAAGACAAGAACAGTACTATTCCGTAATTTGCTCTTTATGGTAACCTTCATGTATGAATTAGGTGGTATAACTAAATCATTAGTGAGATGGGCTGGAAATGTCATAAAAGGACTTTGTATTTGCTTCGTCGTCTTGACCTCTTGACTCCTGCGTCAGCGTCAGGGGTTGGGTGGATGTAGCAGAGAGAGGAGGGTGAGGTCTGGTGGTTATGAGTCGTATCTCACTCTTCGTTTGTTTGTTCCGTTTTTCTTCCGCGAGGTATTCGTGGTCCTTTTTTCTTGTGATTTACTCATTGTAGGATGAAGACTGCCGCTACTTGTAGGTGCGTGTAGAAGATTATACAGACGACTCGTAGAGTTGTTACTTGTAGTTGATTGTAGATGGTTGTAGTTCGCTGGTTCGTCATAGAAGTTGCAAGATTGTTTGTATCAATATATTGTTAAACTACTTGCAAGGCGTCCTTTGATCTCTTCACCTCTGCATCAGCATGATGATCGGGGAGACGGAGGGGGGGTTGGAGAGAACTGTCAGGAGCTATTTGTGAGTTGTTGGTTGAGAGGTATTCTTGTTTTCAATCTTGATATTTTGTAGGAATTCAATGTTGATTCGTAAACGAGGTTCGTATACGTTCGCTGCTACCAAATGTCATAAAAGACTTTGTATTTACTTGTAGAGGAGTTATATATATATTAGACTTGTGGACGAGCGGTTGTTATACTTGAGTAGCTTTGTAAGTAGATAATCTTCTTTCCCATTTGTCATGTAGTGACAGGAGAGGTAAAGAATAGTATGGGACTATTTTTATTTGTCTTGGAAATATTAACAAGTCTCTCACACAGAGCAAAGTATAAAGTAGAGTCCCGCTAGCTATCTCTCTGTCTCGCTCTCTCTCTCTCTCTCTCTCTCTCAAGTTGCTAAGCCCTTCTCCCTGCGACCTGTCTGTTCTATGGCTAGCTTCCTTCTGAGCTCTCTTTCCTAAATTCTGGTGAAACAGGAGACGTATCACGTGTGTTCCTTGTGATTGGAAAGTTCTAGAAGCCTGTGTGTGAGTATGTGTGTATGTGTGTTCACCTGGTGATCGCTGACCAACTAACTGCATCATCTCCCGACTCCTACTTCCTAGTCTGTCGTCAGCTTTTCTTCAGTGTAACTTGCAAGATCATTTCCCATTCCCAGGCTCGCATAGAGCTGTCTATCTATCTATTTATCTATCTATCTATTATGATTTGTAATTATAATATGGAGTCCTAATATGTGTGTGTGTGTGTGTGTGTGTGTGTGTGTGTGTGTGTGTGTTCTTACCTAATTGTATCTTTACAGGAATGAGCCAAGCTCGTACTGTCCCGTGTCTTACACCATATTTATCGAACATATCCTTAAATTTGTGAATTGTTTTGGCACACACTATTTCATTCGGCAGTGCATTCCATTGATCAATTGCTCTGTTTGGGAAACTGAATTTCCTTACGTCTTTATCACCTCTCTTATGCAGTTTCTTGCAGTGTCCTCTTGCTGATGCTTCTCTATATGTTAAGTAATCATTTATGTCTATTTTCTCCTTCCGTGATATGCACTTCTTTTCCTTCTTTCCTGTAGTGTTGGTAGATTCAGTTTATTTAGTCTTTCTTCGTAGCTTAGGTCCCTTAAGCTTGGTATCCATCTTGTAGCAGCACTTTGAACTTTTTCTATCTTGTCTATGTGTTTTTTGAGATGAGGACTCCAGACTACTGATGCATATTCCAGGGTTGGTCCAATGAATGATGTTATTATCCTTCTTAGCATGTCTTCATTTATGTATGTGAATGCTATTCTCTCTTTCTGATGTGTGTAGGGTTTTATTTCCTAACTTATAATCCCAATCAGGTCTTTTTCCACTTTTACCAAACTTGATTACATGACACTTGTCCACATTGAATTCCACTTGCCATGTGTTACTCCATTCATGAAGTTTATTTAATTCTTCTTGTAGCTCTTTACAAGAGTCTGTGTTAGTAATTCTTTGTATTTTTGCATCATCCGCAAACATATTCAGATAGCTCTCATTTCCAGTGTTACTGTTTATAACATTTATATACACTAAAAACATGATTGGTGCCAGCACTGAACCCTGTGGTACTCCACTAGTCACTTCTTTTCATGATGAGTCGTTTCCTCTTAGTACTGTTCTCATTTCTCTTTTTATGAGAAAATCTTGCATCCAACAAAACAGTTTGCCTCGAATTCCTCCTTGATGGTACAGTTTCCATAAAAGTCTTTGGTGTGGTACTGTGTCAAAAGCTTTCTTGAAATCTAAATAGATACCGTCCACCCATCCTTCTCTTTCCTGTATTGTGTTTGTTACTCTGTCATAGTAGCTCAACAGATTAGTAACACATGATTTTCCTTTTCTGAAACCAAACTGTCTTTCTGTTATCATACTGTGTTCTTCTAGATAGTTTACCCAAGCTTTTCTTATAAGCTTTTTCTAATACCTTACTTAAACACTGGTCAGTGATACTGGTCTAGTTGAGTATTTTGTCTATTTCCTTTCTTGAATAAGGGGACAATATTTGCTTTCTTCCAAATATCAGGTAGTTTACCTTGACTCAGATTTCTTGAAAATTAAAAAGTGGTTTAAACTCCTTTGAATTCTGAGTAACATGAAATTTCATCAGGACTTGCTTTTCCTCTGTCTAATCTACTTAACTCCTCTGTATTACTTTTTCTGCTATTTGTATATCTGGTAGTATGTGTGGACATGTATGTTACATAGTAAAACTTTTGTAAAAACTAATTGGAAATTCTTATTTAGTGCTTCACAAATATCTTTCTCTTGCGTGTAAGTGATTTCGTCTGTAATGGAGTATTATATCTTTTACTTTGGTGCTTCTGATGTAGCTGTAAAACAGTTTGGTTGATCACTACTTTTATTTATTATATCCTCCTCAAACTGTTTTTAGCTTCCTCCTTATTCTTGTATGTCGTTTCTTGCCTGTTTGTAATTATTATTGCCCTTTCACTATTGTGTCTTCTGTATCTATTACAACAAATCTCTTCTCTTTTGATTTTTTACATTCTGTATTGAACCATTTCTGTATTTTCTTATCTGCTTCTTTGTGCTGTGGGATGTACTTCTGGACTCTATTTCATAAAATTGCAGAATGTATACAACATTTAAATCTTGCTAAGCTCATTTTCCCAATCAACTTCTAAGAAATACTTCTTTAGGTTTTGATAATTTCCCTTTTTATAGTTTATCTTTTTGTAACTTTCATTGCTGTTTACTATGTCATATGCTATCCTGAAGTTGTAATTTAGTACTGCATGATCGCTTTTGCCATGGAGGGTGATATATTAAACTGTCAATATCATTTTCTTGTAGTAAATATTAGATCTAGCATTGAAGGTACATCGAGTCCTCTTTTCTGTGGTTTCCATCATGTTGCGTTAGGAAAAACTCTTGCACGAGATATTTTGGTCCCAACAGCTTTCTTGGCTAATTATATTTAGATTATTCCAATTTATATTTGTATTAAAATCTCCAGTTAGTATAATTCTTTCTGATTTCTCTTCCATTTTATGTAGTAATGA
Source organism: Coenobita brevimanus (assembly GCF_032717465.1). NCBI lineage: Eukaryota > Metazoa > Arthropoda > Malacostraca > Decapoda > Coenobitidae > Coenobita > Coenobita brevimanus. The sequence goes on along the minus strand of NC_136998.1, from coordinate 21,943,228 downwards.
TCTTAAACTCTGAATTGTACTGTCTGCCAGGTCCTCATATTCGTCTCTCCCTGTTTGATCCTCTGTACAAATTGGCTACAATTACTTTTTCAGATGTGTTGATCTCTACTGCAATCATTTCTACTTGTGATGGTATATCTAGTTTTATTTCATTGACTTTTAGATTTTTCTCAGTGTGTGTGTGTGTGTGTGTGTGTGTGTGTGTGTGTGTGTTCACCATGTATTTTACAGGATTAGTCAAGCACTAATCTGCTAACTGAATATCCTTAAATTTGTGAATGGTGTTGATACACACAATTTCATTTGGGTCTGGCAGTGCATTCCACTGGTCAGTTGCTCTATTAGGGAAACTCACCTTTTTTTATATTTTTGTTGGCTCTCTATTTGTGTAGTTTTTTGCAACGTCCTCTTAATGATGAATCGCCAAAATACTGTGATTTATAATAATGAGCGAGATAAAAGCCATTAAGAGTGAAATGGAATAATAGTAAATACACGGCAATATATCTGTATCTTCATATCTTTCAAAAATCTTGCAATAAAAAAATGCATTTTTTCAACAAATATTCATTTATTTCCTTTGATCAGCTTTATATATAAAAAATAATGTATCGATTATAATAGAATTCTAGAATATTTAAATAATTTTAACATGCAAAA